>NW_022280109.1:744137-770372 GCF_004355925.1 Anarrhichthys ocellatus | reverse complement strand
ACACACACACACACACACACACACACACACACACACACACACACACAGTTTTTAACTCAGTACATACATAGATGACTCAATGTTTGAAATATAAGCAGACTGCAGGAGATGTGACACAGATGACTAGGTTTGACTGAGGTTTGAGCAGACGTTTCAGGGCTCTGTAAAGCTGAATAATGATCATTCTCTGGGGAACGTAACTACATTTCACATTAGACAGGTTTGGTTTCATTCTAATTTTGTAAGTTCCATGTGAGAAACGATTTGCTGCACCAGCAATGTTTTGTCAATATGACAATATGTATCAAATTGATCAAGTGTCTAAATTCTGTAAATTATGACACAAATCCCCCAGACCTGGGGGTGTGTACACACACACATAGAGCAGATATCTTCAGTACACACACCTTGCTCACAGCATAATTCCAGAGAAAGCTGACCACCTCCTCCTTCAGTTTCTGGGAAAACAGAGCATTTGTAAAGCAAACAGTAACTTTCTAATTTTCAGAAATTACACTCACTGGTTATGTTATAGCACTCAACAGTGACAGCAAACATGTTTCAGCCCTACTCTTTATAGATACAGAACAATCTGGAAATATTCTAATTTCTTTCTGAGAGTGAGAACTCAATATCAGCACCAAGTAATTTGCAGAAATGCAAACACGTTTGTGGGAGTTGTGTGCAGGAGCTACATCAGACCTGATGAACAACGGTACGTCCATCAGCCCCGCACTTTTGTTTAGGGTCTCTATTTTAAGTTGGGGGTCTTCCGTCGGTGAGCACAGGTTTTGGTCTCTGGTCATGTACAATGGTACCAAACTTGATAACCTCACTCTGACGACAAGACTTCAGGAAGCTGCACACAGTCGCTCAGTCTCAGGAAACCTGAAATGTTTGCATTGTTGTTGGAGTACATATTGAACTAACACCTTTAGAAGTGTTGGCAGGGGTATTTTTGAACTTTGGACAGAGCCAGGCTAACTGTTTCCCCCTGCTGCCAGTCTTCATGCTAAGCTAGGCTAACCACATCCTATAAACTTGTAGAATAGACACATAAACTTGCTGCAATCAATTAAAAAGTAGGCACATAAAGACAGCTGGCTCTGTTTATATGTATACAAATATATATATATATATATCTATGTTATTATTATCTATTTAAAGGCATAATGTGCAAAAGTTCCTGATTAGTCAGAGTCTATTTTTCATGCCACCATTAGAAATACATGCTAGCTGTATTTTGGGAATACCCCCCTTTGGAACGAGCAAACAGACTGATGGGAAGACTAAAAACACTAAAACTAAGCTCTAACAGTGCATCAAACAGTTCAAACACTTTCATCCAGTACATCCGATACCTCGTATTCATCCGACTTAACAGTGAGCTGGGGTACCAGAGCCAGAAGTTCCGCTATGACTTTGACCATCAGTGGACGCGAGTCACAGCTCAGCTTGGGTCCCAGACTTCTCCATGTTGAGACGATGTCCACCACCTGCAACACAAGCCTCACTCAAGTCAGTGCCTAGGTTTACCGCACATGCAGCAAACGTTGGCTACGTGTGTGTGTGTGTTTGACCTCTGCCCGGCACAGCTCCTGTAGTCCTTGCAGGGCGAGAGCAGCAGGGGTTGCCATGTCTGGTCTGGTGCACTGGTTCAGAGTAAGCGTGATGACAGCCAACATGTCACTTCCATGCTGGTAAGGCCTGATACACAATCATAAAACATGATGTAAATGAATAGGTGTAATTTAAATAAAAGCGTACGACGTTACTCAATTCTTTGCCTCTCCCCTTTGCATTAAATCAATCAGACCCTAATGTCATCCCTCAAAGAAAGCACCACTTCCCGTCACACCACATCCCTGACCTCTCTCTGCAGATGTCCCTGAGGCAGGCGGCTCTGGCCAGGATCTGCTCCCACTGGGCGTCCCTCCCCACCACCACCCTGCTGTCTTGCTGGCTCAGCAGACGCTGCAGGTCCGGGTAGATTCGATCCTGACAGGGAGGAACAAAGCGGGTTGTGAGGAGGAGGCGGACAAGAACGCGACACGGGAAACACGATGACCGTTCGTTATCACGGACCTGTTTCTTCCAAAGAGCGGTCATGAGGCGCATTGCCACTGCTCTCAGCTTGGGGGCGCTGGCCAGCATGTGGAGAGTCTGGAGCACCATGGGCACACAGAGCTGGAACATTAAAGCACATGGCGTGTGTTATTGGTTAATATCAGCTGAAATGAGCTTTCTGCACATACACATTCAGAATATGAATCACACTTCAACAAGAACAATCCTTAAAGATGAGGATTTGAAATGAAGTGTGATGTGCAGTGGTTTGTATTTCATGTCATAACATAACATTGCGTAGGTGCTCAGTACCTTGTGAGTCCCAAGGTTTGGCAGGCAGTTCAGCACAGCGTGAGCCAGGACCGGATTCTTCTCCTTCCCCAGTTTGAACAACAGAACAGGAATAAGGGAGGGGACCTGCAGACACACAGTCTTTTATTTACCAAGGGTCTTAGAGTAGGAAATGAGTCCTAACTGGCCAAAAGTACTCAGATTGACACATTTTTGGTCCTACATCTACACTCTTGGAAATAAGGGTTCTTCATGAAGGCCTGAGATTCTACCCAAAACCATTTGCTTCGGAAGAACCCTTTTGAATCAAAGAGTTCTTCAATGGTTGTTGAAAACATGGGTTTAAAGATCCTGTCAGCCAACACAGCCCCAAAAACTCTGATTGTGAATCATGATTGTTGTGGGTGGTGTGCAGCACATCAGCCCCGGCCCTTTAAGAGTCTCAAAATAACCCTGGGTGGGTTCTAGATGAATACCTTGGAATAAATTTAAAAAAAAACCTGGGTGGGTTCTTGTTAGCACCTTAAGAAGGTGGAAAGGTTCGGAATTGAACCTCCAGAGAGGGTTCTGGGTGAAACCATCAGACCATATAAGCATTCTAAAGGATCTCTCATAGGGGTTTCTGGGTAAAACTTGTATGTTGGGATCTAGGTAGAACATTTTATAAAGTTTCCAGGTGGAAACAAGTTTTCACAAATTCACGTCAGCTCATGTCCATGCGATCGTCTGCGGAAAGTATAGCCAAAGCTTAAGAGTGTAGGACTAGGTGTAAGGAAGTGTTTTAGGAAATCCCTCCACTCAGTGCTGTTCTGTTAGATGCCAGTAGGGATGCCCCCTGAAACTCCGTTCTAAATGGGAACCGGTTCTAAATGATTAAAAACCCGGAGTATTGATGCGGTCCAGAGTTAACAGTTCTGCTATCGGTACTTTGGAAGTTCTGGAGTGAGATGTCCTCGTCTCAAAAGAAGAAAAAGATCTAAAGTGCGGCTACATTTGACTCCAGTAGAGGCTGAGAACAAACTCAATAAAACCTTAACCAGTGAGAGGAAACAGCAGCAGTTCATCACAACATGTAGCCAACAAGCAGAACATCAACCTGTTTGTCCACTGCAGGTAGGGTTAGTGATGATATACGCAGTTTGATCAGACGAACAGGATAATCAGTGAAAGATAATCACTATGAGAATTGTTTAGCTGGGAATGTATTTTAAGGATTTTGGAACTTCTTGTACTGCTGCTCAAGAAATACTATTTGTTTACATCCTAGAATAATAAAGCAATGTTGATTCTTTTCTTAATTAATTATTTTTTCTCTCACAATAAAATCAAAAAGAACAGATAAGCAGTATAGATAAGAGTACTGGTATCGATCCCATCCCGACTGACTAGAAGATTAATAGACTAAGAGGAGACTAAGAGGGGAGTGGTTGCGAATGATTGATGACAATAAGCTTATTAAAAACAGAATCATATTGGATATGTGTGGGCTGCAGAGAGGAGCATGTGCCGTCCCTGCAGAAACCAGTTGTCCTCTTCATGGTCATGGACGTCTGAGTCCCAGCTCATTTCCATTCAATGGTCACAAGTCAGACGGAGAATGAAGGACAGTGCAGGGTTAACGGTCTATCACTCCCTTTAGTGCTGAGGTCAAAAATAGGAACTAGTCATGGTCCTTGGACGCATGTCGTCAACAGCTCTGCAGTGTAACAGCCTTTAATTAACATAAAGCACTTACTGCTGCCCTGCACCGTGGCCGTTGCATAGCAACCACTTTACCTGCTTGAGAGGAGGGGGGGGGGGGGCAGAAGAAGGATATGGAGTTTTTCCTTCAAGCTGAATCCCTGAAAGAGCTGGTGTTGACCCTAAACTACAAACTTCAATCAATCAATCAATCAGGGTACATAATCCTGGATCAATGGTTTTTGGTTAGTTTCGTTACTGCTCTCATCTCTTGTAACAAAGACAGACTGAGCAGGCAGACGTGGGTGATGTGATACTGTGAGGAGGGAAGTCCAATGCATTCTAATATGCCAATAATGTTCCACCAGCGCATTCAAACGGCCGGTGCAAGTGTCACTCTGGGAGCAATTAGAGCAGCAGGGGAATACTGGGAGGCCTCTAACGAGCCCCAGTAACGAGGAGCCTATAACACAGTGTGATATTTCACATCATCTTCTGGAGCTAGTGACTCCATTTACAGTCCCTGAGGGTCAGTGGGGGAGTCTGTCACTTTAAACATCTCTCTTCATGCGACCAGCAGCAAAAACACCTTTTCCGTACATTTACGCTATTGCTTTACATTTTTACAAACGATTATGAAAATCAAGTTGCAAAAAACAAAGCCTGGTTTCACGCCTGAATTGCTGATCAAATTGTGTGGGTGATACTTCTAAAAGGGCTCTTTAATTACATCAAATGCAGAGAGAACCAGAGCTATATTTAAAATGGGCCTTGATTTCTAATTTCACCTGTTCTCCAGTCAATGCAAACTCAACCTTTCCTCCATGTTTTCCTCCTCTCAATAAATCACTCTCTGGCATGAAGACTCCGACCTGTGACCTTGACCCTATCCCTTCCACTTTAGTTATGGCCTGTCTCCCGGCCCTCCACCCGCACCTCCTCTCTGTCATCAACTCCTCCCTGTCTACTGGCTCCGTCCCTCCCGCCCTCAAACTCGCCTCAGTCACACCCATCCTCAAAAAACCTGGCCTTGACCCCGAAATTCACAACAATTACAGACCCATCTCCAATCTCCCTTTTCTGTCTAAAATACTGGAACGCACTGTTGCCCATCAACTGAAAACCCACCTAGACTCAAACCAACTGTATGAACCATTTCAATCCGGATTCAGATCTCATCACAGCACAGAAACTGCCCTCATCAAAGTCACCAACGACCACCTCCTCTCCTCTGATGAACACTCCCTCAACATCCTGATACTGCTCGACGTCAGCGCAGCCTTCAGCACCATCAACCACTCCATCCTCCTTTCCTGTCTCGAGTCCTCCCTCCACATCACTGGCACAGCCCTCTTTTGGTTTAAATCATACCTCTCTGACCGTGAACAGTTCATTAGCATCAACAAATTCAAGTCTGACACAGCCCCAGTCTCTCAAGGTGTCCCCCAAGGTTCACTACTCGGTCCTCTCCTCTTCATCCTCTACCTGCTCCCCCTTGGTGACATCATACGCCACCATGGTCTCCAGTTCCACTGCTACGCTGACGACACCCAGCTCTACATCTCCACCAAATCCATCACCCCCACCATCCACTCCACCATCACCAACAGCCTAACAGATATAAAAACCCGGATGCAAGCAAACTTCCTCAAACTCAACACCGACAAATCTGAAGTCCTCATCATCGGCCCCAAATCATTAAACAAATCCCTCCACAACTTCTCCCTCCCTGCATCGATGGCATCACTGTTCCTGCCTCCACACATGTCCGTAACCTCGGGATCATTTTCGATCAAACTCTCATATGAACGCCACGTCAATCACATCACAAAAAACGCCTTCTTTCATCTCAAAAACATCGCCCGTCTCCGTCCCTCACTCTCCTCCGCAGCCGCTGAAACACTCATCCACGCCTTCATCACCTCTTGACTGGACTACTGCAACAGCATCCTGTACGGCTCACCCACCAAAATCATCAATAAACTACAATACATCCAGAACTCAGCTGCCCGTCTGCTCTCCCACTCCCGCACCAGAGACCACATCACCCCAGTCCTTCAAAACCTCCACTGGCTCCCCATACAGCAAAGAATCCAGTTCAAGATCCTCCTCATCACTTACAAAGCCCTCCACAACCTTGCCCCTTCATACCTTTCGGACCTCCTGTACCATCACACTCCCAACCGCAACCTCAGATCTGCCGACGCCAACCTCCTTACCCCCCCTACTCTGTCCAAGCATCGGACCTGGGGGGATAGGGCCTTCTCCGTTGCTGCCCCCTCCCTCTGGAACTCCCTGCCCCAACACCTCAGACATTCTTCATCACTCGCCACTTTCAAAACTGCACTTAACTCACCTATTCAAATCTGCTTATAACCTCTAAAGTCAGTCATGTTTGTTTTCTTTCTGTCTTTTCATGTTTATTTTATTTTTTTTTTCTTAGTTATGTCGTATATTTTGTTCTTATTATAAATGCTTCTATTGTTTCTGTTTTTAACATGTAAAGTGTCTTTGAGTGCCTTTTAAAGCGCTATATAAATAAAATGTATTATATTATTATTATTATTACCTGTTGTCTTGCTAAATTCAGCATAATGTACATTAACACAGCTCTAACTCCATCAGTACAACAACATACTGATGTCACACTCACCTCTTTGAACAGGAATGTTCCATTTAGCTGGGTTTGGATAGTTGATAACAAGACTTCCTACACAGATATTTTCCACAATAAAAGTCTTCTAGTGTCTCAATGGGCATATTCCATCCTTTAATAGTAACCTTTCAATGTCATGTTTCATTAACGGTAGCGGGGAAACACCCCAGGCACTGGTCAATCTTCAGATTTTGTCTATTTGGGTCTGTCGATTTTTCCTAAAATCACCAAAAGTTTGCATTAGTTAATGTCTCATTTGCATATTTAAACATAACATTTTAGACAACTTGTAATACAAAAAAATAATTATCTTAATGAAATCAAGTGGGGACGATCCATGGTGCTATCTATTAGTTAAAACATTTGCCCTTTTCAAATATTTTAACTGACAGATTTATACAATATATTATTACTAAAAACATTTTTATTTTCTAATTTATGGAGTGATAAAAAGAGATATTCAAAATTCCCTCTGTAAAAACCTTGAACTCTAATATGTTTCAAAATGAAACAAGAATTTTGAACCTGGCTTTATCCAATTTATGTTCTGGAAATGTATGCAAATTAGCCCATATTTATTAAGATCATACCTCATTTGCATACATACATTTTCAGTACCTGTTAGTTCATCTGTTTTAGTGAGTCAGAGGGTGATGGGTTAGTGATGTGGTAATGTACATACTAAGTTCAACAAACACCCAAATGTAACCTCATGTAGTGCTGTAACTTATTATCATTATTGTGTGAAAATTCTCATGAAATGCAGTGATAATAAAAAAAAGTGGAAGAAAAAAACAGCTTCACAAGTTGAGGCCACTATGTACTAAAAAAAAGGCAGAGGCAGCTGTATTTTGCCTTGAGGTGAAATGTGAATATTTTAGTTTTGAGGAACCACCAGGCTGAACTGAGGCTTGTGGATCAACTACCTGGCAGGGGTCGGCAGCAGCGATGGCCTGGCTTGCTTTCAGAGCCAGCTGGCAGACGTCTTCCCGACTCGAGATGATGACGTGGGTCACGATGAGGGCCAGGGAGCAGAGCCGGCTATGGCTGGACGACAGGGCCGAGCTGACCGACAGCAGCCACTCAGCTGCTGCCGCCGAATTGTCTGCCACTTTACGCAGCGTCGACAGAGCCAGGCTGAGCTCGCTGTACCAGGAACTGAGAGGAAGAGCCAATGGTGGCCCAGACTGAGTAGACGGAGGGAGATGAAGAAAGGTTTTTCTGTTACACGCTCAAATCTATGATTAAACACATAAAGAGCTTATAGTACCATACTACCCTACTAGAGAGCTGCGCTCCATTAATTCAGGGTTACTTGTGGTTCCTAGAGTGTTAAAAAGTAGGATGGGAGCCAGAACCTTCAGTTATCAAGCTCCTCTTCTGTGGAACCAGCTTCCAGTTTCAGTCCGGGGGCAGACACACTCACCACATTTAAGAGTAGGCTTAAGACTTTCCTTTTTGATATTGCTTATAGTTAGGGCTGGCTCGGGTTTATAGTTAGGGCTGGCTCGGGTTTATAGTTAGGGCTGGCTCGGGTTTATAGTTAGGGCTAGGGTTGGACCAGCCCTTAGACAAGCTGGTATAGGCTTAGACTACAGGGGGACTTCCTAGGATACACTGAGCACCTCTCTCCTCTTCTTCATCTCTGTCTGTATGAATTGATGTCCCATTAATGCACATCACTGACTTTGTTTCTTCCCCGGAGTCTCTGTGCTTTCTCGCCTCACAGGTTCCTGTGTATCCGGGTTATACCTAGACCTGGTCTTGCCTCCTGCCGTGGTTCTGTCATACATTGAATGTGTTGTAATTACATTGAATGTGTTGTAATTCTGTTGTCCTGTTCTACACATGACATCTATTGCACTTCTGTCCATCCTGGGAGAGGGATCCCTCCTCTGTTGCTCTCCCTCAGGTCTCTTCCTCTTTTCTCCCTGTTAAAGGGGTTTTTGGGAGAGTTTTTCCTGTTCTGACGTGAGCGTTCCGGGACAAGAGGATGTCAAATGTGTACATATTGTAAAGCCCTCTGAGGCAAATTTGTAATTTGTGATTTTGGGTTGTACAAAAATAAATTGAATTGAATTGAATAAATAAACAAATCAACAACTGAAAAAGAAGAAGAAACGTCAAAACAGAAATTGAGAAGACTTGCATGAAATTCTCACCAATGCTGGTTACTGAGGGCCATGTTTTCAACAAAAAGCTATGCAGATATAAAATTCCCACTGGAATTATTATTATTATTGAAAGGAAGTAACATCAGAAACGCTCCCTTAAGCTGCTTGGTCAGCAGTGTGGACGTGAGAAAGGAGCCAGGGTTTGCTTTTCTGTCTCTAGCTGTGTTTCATTTCTTCACTCTTCATGTGATCGAATGAGTGCAACACTACGAGAGACTGTCTGTAAATGTGCGCCGGTATCCATGGGCGCATGGTTATAGTTAAATGTGGGGGTGAGAGATTAGTGACAGGCAAGGGGAGGTATGGAACCTGAACGTGCCTTTTCCAGTAATATAAAGACTTCAACCACAGCCGATAGAGCTGCTATTTCACTATCGAGCTCAGTTTTTATTGCACTATATGTGAAAGTATTGCTTTTTCATTGTGTTCTGTACTTTCAGCAGTGATTGACAGATGAAATGTTCTGTTTTGCCTGCTGTGAAGCTAGCGTATATGGTAGAGAGGACTTCCTGCAGTTTCTCGTAAAATAAAAGCTGTTGAAATGTTAGTTAAAAAGCCCAAAAATGCTGAATTATACAGTGTATGTCCGACTGGAGTATTATGAGATAACTGCTCATGAAAAACAGTCGGATGTAAGTATTTTTGATCTAAACTAGCTCAAATCTGGTCGTTCATTTTGTGTCACAGGCTGCTTATCAATGACAGACTAATGACCATTATAGAACCTGGGAGAAACATCCTCAGTGCTACCTGTCCTGGTTTATCCGTCTCTCTGCTGACGCGGCGGAGCAGCCTGTGGGCCAGGTCCTGGTTGAGACTGTGCGTCCGCCGGTCGGCCAGCGGCTCGGTGAGGTCCGAGCAGGACAGGAGCTGCAGCACAGGAAGAACCAGGACTGGACTCAACCAGGGTGACGGCTCAGCCTGCTCAGGGACTAAACTCAGAGCTGTGTCACCCAGAGAGAGAGGGAGCGAGAGGAGAACAAAGCTCCATGAAGGTTAAAGAATCCATATGAGTAAATGAGGTTGTAAAGTAGGAGAGATGAAAACAACAACAGAGCAACAGCGGGGGACTTGAACATGCCAACTTGGGAAATTATGTAGCAAGGAAGCATCATGATAGTTTTAACTATAACTTACAATGTATGAATAAATCTGTATGTTCAGACAACATGCTGTGTACTGACTGAAGGACTCTCTAGTTTAAGCTATAAATCAAGTCAAATGAGAACTGAACATTGCCTTCATTTCCCCTCTTGTAACAGTAAGTCATTTCCAGGAACTTCCCCTAGAAATGACAGTTACAGTAAAGATCAGTTCCTGTCTGCTCTCACCTGTTTACAGAGCGTTAAAATTAATATCTAGAAATATCACTTCATTTTAAACTTCTAATAAAACTACCACTTTTTTATTGAAAATATTGTATTAAAATGATGTGTTTCTTAAAATCTCATACAGAACAGTAGTCCTCATATTTTGTCATACTGCAGTGATGATTCCCAGTCAACCAGTTAATGGGACATTTAGTAAGTGTTTGCATAAAGCAGCTTTAGACTTTAAAGGAATAGTTCAGCTTTGTTGAAGTGGGTTTGTATGCAGTACTTCTCTTTATAGTGCTTATAGTGAGTTTATTACCTTCAGTAGATACAGTTTCAGTCATTTTACCTCTCAGAACACAGGAGCTGCTGGTCCTCTGCTGCCTCCATCGGTTAGTTAGTTAGTTAGTTGGTGTTATTGTGTGACTTTGGTGTTTTAAAGATTAAACTCTGATCAGAAAAAAGTCACGCAAGAACACAAGCTGATGGAGGCAGCGGTAGGCCAGCAACTCCTGTGTTCTGAGAGGTAAGATTGTTTTTGTCAGGAGTCTTTGAAGAGAGAATTAATGGAGATAACGGCAGTGACTGTATTCTAAATATAGGGTACATTATCTAATACAGGTAATACACTATATTACAACCACACTTCAAAACATCCACACTATCCCTTTAAGAATGTGTGTTGAGTACTGGATGTCTCACCCTTTTAACAGATGTATTAAAGAGGCTTTTACCCAGACTGAGCAGGCTGGTCTGCTGAGCTGCAGGGACCTCTAACAGGAGCATGGCCACGCCCATCAGCAGCTCGTCCAATGGCAGCTCCTGCAGATATAAACGGTGAAGGTTAGATGAGCTACTGATGATGAAGTTGTCCAGAGTAAATAATAATCTAGAGTTTTATTGGACCGTAAACTGCCGTGTCACCTGATGACCAGCTGACAGCAGCCGCTGCAACACATTGAGAAGAGGTCGACAGTCTCCGTTTAACTCCAGGCAGCGCTGGCAGGCACACAGCAGCTGTAGAAGCAGCCCGACTCTCTCGGTCCTCCAGCGCTCCTCGGGGGCCGGGACGAGACCCTGAAGCAGAGTGTCCACGAATCCACAGAGCTCCAGCACCGCCTCCACGCTGTCCACCTGCCATCACAGACAGCACCACACCAACTCCTCTCAGTGCTTTCATTCCTTTCCTCGACCACATTTTCCCCCGATAATATATTGTTGAAAAAGAAATTCATCTGAAACTGAGTGACACCAAACTGCTGCTCGTGTGAGATATGTTTCGTGAAAAGATTTCACAAGAAGGTGCTGCAGGAAGCAGACGTTGTTTGTCACTTGGTATTTGAGTTATTTTTTATAAAAATATCCTTCAAGTTATTATGATAATGTAGGAATAGCAAAACTAAGCAACATTTTAGAGGTGACTTGTTACTACTAAATATACTTTTAACATACTTTATTCATTATGTGTTTTTTTTTGTCTAGTTTATTTTTTTGTTCAACCATGATTGATCCAACAAATGTATTAATTAAAAAAAGACTACAGTGATGAAAACTTGTTTAGGAAGCACTGTGAGAACAAGATTTGAAATGAATTTAAAGTGGGACTATGACACTTGTTGTAAACAGTGGCCACTATGACTACAAAGCACCCTTCTCTTTATTTCCCAGGATTCTCTTGAGACCGTTCTTTAAAACATCATCTGACCTCACTGACAGTGAGTGGAAGAAGACCAAAAGCAGGAAACAACTAATCTGGTGAGGTGCAATGTGTTTACTTGTCATGCTACTTTTGTGATAGATGTGGCTTCTGATGGATTTCCACCTAAACGCACGCTAAAATCAGCGTGTCACCTGCATGTGTGGCACCAGCTGACAGAGGCAGTGCAGCAGGCTGTCAGACACTGGGGAGGTGTGTTCCTGGTCCTTGTTCTGGAGGACTGATCCAGCTCCTGGGTGTACGGGCAGCAGCACCCTGAGGAGTCTGTGCCGCAGGAGGGCGTGTTGGGGTTGCCTCTGAGGCTCACAGTACAGGTACCGCAGGAAGGGGGCCAGCATGGTGATGTAGGCTGGTTGCCTTCTGCAAAAACACAAGGTGTGAAACGGAAACTTAAGCCTTAAAAAGAAAGCAGTATGTGCCATTGTGGTGTGTGTCTGTGTTTATCCGTCATCATTGTAATAACAGCTGACGGTGGGGAGACGAGTTATCGGGATGGGTGCTTTGAAATTCATGCAGCGAGGGGGGGGGGTGATTGGATGGAGGGTTCAAGGCCTCTGTGGCAGCCATGCTAACCTGTCAGCAGCCTGCCCAATGAAGTCATCAATCTCCAGCAGCAGAGTGGGCCAGCAGTCCACGCGGTTCTCCAGTGCAGTGATGAATGGGTGAGGGCTGCTCCTGCAAAACAACACAGATGTGACACAGATGTTAGTAAACCAAGGTTATCACCATTCAAAACACCGTATTTTTCACGAGCTCCTACATTAAAATACTGAAGGTCCAGGTTCCAAACTATTACGTTAATAAACTTAAATTACAGATATGACTGATAGTTTAACTGGAGAATGTGAGCCCTGAAACTGACGTGATCAACTAGAGAGAAGACGTCTCACTCTGTTGGATTTGTTGGAACTACAGAAGCAACCCTTCACAAACAGCATCTCAGTGCTCCAGACTGGGATATTAAATCCCAAATAGGGTTTCTCTCGGTCACATTTAAAATCCTCGCCTGAAGTTTTAAATAATGCCTCTGCACATCGATGTCTGGACATCTTATTTTTCAGTCTGCCTACTGTGTTCTTGTTAAATTATATTTTGCGACATTGATAACTGCAATCAGACGCAGAAAAAAGTGCTACTTGCACAAACTTTATGGGCATGTTTGCACTGTAATAGCATTAGCACGATATCTTTTGTGAATCGGACCTTCAGACGGAGCAGACAGCGGCTGCCAATTGATGCACAATTCATGGTGCCATCAGCGTTCGTGATCCATTCTTTGTGAATAAGCCTGAATCGCCCACAAATCTCATATTCATATGAAATCTTCTGCTTATTATTTGTAGTAAAATAGCAGTTTTAAACCTAGCCGTCCTCTACCTGTCCTGTCCTGTGAGTGTAAACAACACACAACCTCCATTACTCGTGCATTTGCAAACCCATTAAGTCCAGACAAAACACTGGGGTCAAATCCAAGGTGAAGCCCACAGACGGCCCGTAGGTCAACTCAACAGCACTTAACCCACGCCTTCCATCCATCACATATCGAAGTGTAGGAAGGAAGTTCAGTGACTGAGCATGTCTGTGCATGTGACAGACTACAGCGAGGCCTCGACATGGACTACACAGCGCCCCCCCCTCCTCCTCCTTTACATGCTGCTATCTGTCCGACCATCTCTGTCCCCCTCCTCGGGTTCCCTGTGTCTGTCTCCTCTACACGGCTCCCATCCATCAGCCTCCCAGCTCCCTGCTTTTCAGCCGCCACACAAAGGGAGAGGCAGGAAGTCGAGGCCGAGACCTTCCTCCTCTTAGTTCAACTCCAAGTTCACCGGTGAATCGGAGTGCTGGCAGACAAATGGGCCAGGTAACATCCGTTCACTGGAATGCTCAGCTTCCTGGGGGACGTCTGAGGGGAAGTCTGGGTTTGCCTCATTTACCATCTGAAAGCACCACAGCAGGAGAACGTCACTAAAACATTAGCCTTCATAAATCCCTTTAATCTTGAAGCTATCTTTAAGAGATGATATATGACCGCTTCCTCACCATTTACAGATAAAACCACTTCTCATCACTCAACAGTTTGGCAGTCCAAAGATCAGAAGGTTCAGCCCTCTATCGCATGTAGGTAATAAGCACAACTAAGGCCAGGAAGCTTTAGTCCCTTTAGAAAAATATCATTTGTCCTAAAAAAAACGTGTTTACATTTGGTATTAGTACCAAGACACAGGTATCATATCGCCACTAGTATTGACACTCCTCCAATGATACGCAGTCACACTATTGACCACAACTCTTCAACCGTGATGCCAGAATTAAATGACCAAACTTTATCTTTTATTCACTTTAGTCACTTTTTATTTAGTGAAACAAGACAAGAGAGACAGAATTTAGAAGATAGGGTGACATGACAGGATTCACACTACAGGGTGTCAAATAAAGAGCAAACCTTGGATCCTATGGTGAGTAGAGAAAGTGCCGGGCAGTCTGTTGTGTAAGACTCTTGTGTGTGCTAAACACACCAAAACTTGTACATGTGACTGATAAACTGTATGGTTGTTTCCCACCAAATATCCCAGGAAACAACACAAAGTCAGAGACTAAAAATCTAAAATGAATGTAAACTAAAATAATGCAGAACTCTATTTTACAAAAGGTATTCAGTCCGCCAGGACAGCCCAACCATGTCCAGCGCTTTCAGCATCTCAGGGCGGATCTCATCCACCCCCGGCGCCTTGCCACCAAGGAGCTTTTTAACTACCTCAGCGGCCTCTGCCAGGGATATGGGTGAGCCTCCCCCTACATCTTCAGGCGCTGCCTCCTCTACAGAGGACCTGTTGGTCGGGTTTAGGAGTTCCTCAAAGTGCTCTTTCCACCGCCCGACGATGTCCCCCGTCCAGGTCAGCAGTTCCCCCCCCCCTGCTGAGAACAGCCTGGGGTAAGCCCTGCTTTCCCTTCCTGAGCCGTTGGATGGCTTGCCAGAACCTCCTTGAGGCCAACCGAAAGTCCTTCTCCATGGCCTCCCCGAACTCCTCCCATGCCCGAGTTTTAGCATTCGCGACCACCGCAGCTGCAGCCCTTCTGGCCTGCCGGTACCTGTCAGCTGCTTCGGGAGACCCCTGGGCCAACCAGGCCTTGAAGGTCTCCTTCTTCAGCTTGACGGCTTCCCTCACCTCCGGTGTCCACCACCGGGTTCTCGGGTTGCCGCCCCGACAGGCACCGATGCCCTTCCGGCCACAGCTCCTAGCGGCCGCGTCCACAATAGAGGCTTTGAACATGGTCCACTCGGATTCCATGTCCCCAACCTCCCTCGGGATGTGTGAGAAGTTCTTCCGGAGGTGGGAGTTAAAGACCTGCTGGACAGGGTCCTCCGCCAGACGTTCCCAGTTCACCCTCACTACACGTTTGGGCTTGCCAGGTCTTTCCAACCGGTTCCCCCACCATCTGATCCAACTCACCACCAGGTGGTTATCAGTTGACAGCTCTGCTCTTCTTCACCCGAGTGTCCAAGACATACGGCCGCAAATCAAATGATACGATTGCAAAGTCGATCATTGATCTCCGGCCTAAGGTGTTCTGGTACCAGGTACACTTATGAGCCACCTTATGTTCGAACATGGTGTTCATTATGGCCAAACCGTGGCAAGCACAGAAGTCCAATAATGAGACAACATTCGGGTTCAGATCGGGCAAGCCGTTTCTCCCAATCACCCCCCGCCAGGTTTCTCCATCATTGCCCACGTGAGCGTTGAAGTCCCCCAGGAGAACTATGGAGTCGGTAGGCGGCGCCCTTTCCAGGACCCCTCCCACCAACTCCAAGAAGGTCGGATACTCTGAACTGTTGTTTGGTGCATAAGCACAAACCACAGTCAGAGCCTTGCTCCCCGCAACCCGTAGGCGCATGGAGGCGACCCTCTCGTTCTCCGGGGAGAACTCCAACACAGCGGCGCTCAGCCGGGGGCTCGAGAGTATCCCCACTCCCGCCCGGCGCCTTTCAGCCGGCTACAAGCGGCTGAAATGAGCTTCCTCCGTAGGGTGGCCGGGCTCAGCCTCAGAGATTCGAGAGAGTCGAGCCGCTACTCCTTCGCGTCGAAAGGAGTCAGGTGAGGTGGTTCGGGCATCTAATTAGGATGCCTCCTGGACACCTCCCACTGGAGGTTTTCCAGGCACGTCCAACTGGGAAGAGACCCCGGGGAAGACCCAGAACACGCTGGAGGGATTACATCTCCCAGCTGGCCTGGGAACTCCTCGGGATCCCCCAGAATGAGCTGGAACATGTTGCCGGTGAGAGGGAAGTCTGGGTCAGCCTGCTTGGCCGGCTGCCACCGCAACCCGACCCCGGATAAGCAGAGGAAAATGGATGGATGGATGGATTCAATCCGCTTGATATTAATTGACATCTGTTTTCAGAATTCAATGTTAACTGTGGTTATAGTTAAAGTGCTTTATGATTATATTTAGAATTTTACCAGTTTTGTAAGGGACTTGGCTTGGGAGACGGAAGGTGACCGGGTCAAGTCCAACACGTTACAGAGTGTGAACTGGCAGGTGCTGACGTGTGCTTGAGCAAGACACTGAACCCCTAACCGCTTCGAACGCCTGACTATGTGGCGGCTCCATCACGCTGGTGTCTCTCCACAACTAACGCATGTGCATGAGTGAGTATTTCCTGTGTAATGAAGTGAGCCCTCAATGTAATTGTAACACAGACTCATATTGCTGATTACCTGAGCAGGCAGACAGCCTGCAGGGGTCACCCAGGACAGACGACACTACAGTCAGATATCACATGAGAAATGGACCCTCCCCGATCCTGCTGGGGGGCCAAAGTGGCTCAGAGTCTCTGTGGCAGATTGCACGGGGCAGCGGCGAGCAGACGGTCAACAATGGACGCCAGTGTGCATCCTCCATTAATCCTGCAGCACTTACAGTTACCCAGCGGTGCCAAGCCTGATGACCAATGGAGGGCCAGACTGCCAGGCCAACGGCGCCACCCTGCTGCCCCCGACACATTCATCTTCCCAACGGGGAGGTGCGGGCCGCCAGACAGACGCAGACAGCAGAGGCAGCGACGAAGACGGAACGAGACAGAAGAGGACAATGGGAAGGAGGAGAGGAAGAGAGGAGGGATAGAATGTGGAGAAAGAGAGGTTAAGAGGGAGCGAGGTACATGGAGAGCGGGAGGGAGGAAGGGAAACATGAAGGAAAAGGAAAAAAATACAAAGCGGCACAGTCTTTTTATCCCCCGCTGTAACTGATTAAGGAGGCCCCAGGGTCCTGGCAGAGGTGCAGGCCTAAGACTGGAGGAGGACAAGGAGGAGGAGGACGCTCCACTCTATCTGCCTGGGGACAATAAACCAGTTTGACTGACCTGAACCACAGAGGGCTAGCCCCACTCTGAATAGTTCCAAGTAAGTGTGACCTTCATCTTCACTGGCTCAAATATTGGTCACAGTAAATGCTGAGGTTTCGTAAAATTGTGAAAATGCTAAAGTTTGACGGGTCAAGACAAACCAAACAAACAAATAACAAACCAGATGATGATCTATTCAAGTGTCTAAGCCATCACAGGAACAATACCAGGATCCCGGAACTGAAGCAGCTAAATGGAATTCAGCCATCATTCATTGGAATTATTCGCACCTGTGTTTCCTACTGTAACATGTCACAATATCACTCATGAATACAGCTACAACACGTCTATAGCTCACTGATTAACATGAAGCATCTCATCTGTAGTGTCCTTTGGAGTGGGAAAGCAAAGCAGACCAACTATCGGACTGTGTGACAGCAAATATGTGATTTTAGTACAAATTCAAAAGCTTAACAACTGCTAAAGTCCTCAAAGTTTAGCCGACATTATACAAGATTATCTGGGAACCATGCTAATGGTTTAATCAAGAAGTGAAAAGGAGTTCAACCAGAGCTCTGTATAAATAGTGTCAGCATGCTATATAACTGCGGCATCAGGGTTCTTGGGTCCTTTGTAGCATGCCCCTCCCCCCCACACACACACACACCCTCTCTCTAACCCCCATTTCTACACTGCCAAATAAAGGCACAAATGCCCCCCAGAAATAGTGTCCTATGTATTTTACCAGTCCCCTAGAAAACAGAGAGTGAAACAAACGAAACGTAAAAACCACACGTTTCTGTCTCCTCGTCCCCACTTATGATATATGAAGTCCAGATGCAGTCTCAGCTAATTACACTCATAATCACTTCTGTCTTGATGTGACCAGAGAACATCAACAGGAAGCACAAATGAGCTGCATGATTTGCTGTTGATGTTAACACACAAGTCCAAACTAGAGGCGTGAAAGCACCCTTAGTCCTATGAATCCTACGCACTATATTGAATAGGACTGATGAGTCCACATATCAAGGGCATCCTCCAAGTCTGTGGATATAACCCTGATAATGTCATCATGTGTGATATAATCGGTTATACGCAACAGTCACATGCAAAGATGCAGAAATAGAGATACATTGTTTACACTACGCATGCTGTGTATCTTGTGTGTGAGAAAGACTGACCTGATGGAGTAAGGACAGGTGAAGTGTGTGTCTCTGTCTCTCTGGTCTGCCTGCATCTGGAGCAGCCGTCCGATGACCTTCATCAGCCCCTGGACGTTTCTGTTCACAGGTCACAAACGCAACACAGAGAATAATCAAGAAAGACTCAAAAGGAAAGAGCTAACTTACAAAAAGTAAAGGAGCCTATTTTCTTTCTGAGAGAAGATCAATATCAATTGATTTGTGTGTTACTTAATTGCTTGATCGCAACTATTTGAGCTGACTGCGATCATTTAGCATAATCCCTGGATTCCATATTTGATAGAATGTTAAAGCTAATGTTACATATGCGAATAAGGTGTTGTTCCATCAGCATGTTAGCCCTGTTAGCACAGCTCAGCTCAGCCGTCGCCATGTTGAGAGCCGTGTGGAGGCAATCCTTCATTCTGACATTTTCTCTGAATCTCATATAGAGCTCATTAAACTTTTGAAAATAAATCAGGCCTCCTACCAGTGGTGGGCCGTCAGGGCCAGCTAAGCCTTCTCTGCTGGCCTAAACAGAATCACAAAGTTATAGCTATTTTATAATTTTTCAGAAATACACTACATGTATTATAATTATTTTTCCCATAATCTTATTTTCTCATTGCACAGCTCCTGTCTTCCTCTGTTGCTCTGCTTCCAGCACAGCTTGTTTTAAGGAGAGCTTTTATCCAATCAGATTCAGCCCCTATGTCTCTATGTAAGGAGAGAGGCCCGAGGTCCTCTAGGTAGACTTTGCAGTTTAAGTGAATGGGGACGATATTGTTGATTGTCATAGTGTTCAACCAATCAGATCTTTAGTTTGACATGTTGGGCGTATTCTTTGACATGCCAGCGGTACTCAGGTAGCCTGCTAAGTACGTCTGCATTAACGTGCGCCGTGATTGGTCAGTGGGCCAGCGTGACTTTTGTCAAACAGAAAGCTAGCTAGCAGATCTTAGCATTTACTAAGAGTTCAGGTTGAAGACATTTTTAGGGTTTTGCTTGGTGTAGTTTATTTATTTTTTTACCTAGCTTTGTTTTTTGAACACTCAATGGCTGATGGAGGAGAAACGGATTTCTGGAGAAGGACATTTCCAGAAAAACTGGACATCGTCTCAAAGGGTCGGCCAACCCCACAGCTAGCAGCCCTGACCCAGCATGGAAAAGGATTTGTACAAACGGTATTTCTGGCTGACAGCGTTGGAGAAGCGTTGCACATTTTATGGCTAAGAATGCCTTTCATTTGTAACTGAGCTCTTGGTGTTTGGAGCTGTTTGGAGCTACGCTACGCTAACCAAGGCAGCTACACGACAGGACACCGCAAGCTACGTGCTTTTGAAATCTTTTGGAGAGACCCGAGTGGATCTACAACTCAACGAACACGTTCGTAGGAGGACTCTGGATGGAACTGACCCGCACTGATGTTCTGAACAACGGTTTTAAACTCTTTGTTATCAAAGAAAGGAGGATGGACTTTGTCTTTAAGTGAACAGCAGCTGTGGTAAGTGAACTGCTTTTGTGTTTTTACCTCTGCAGTATCGTTACTACTGTGTTCATTTGTCTATCGTGTCGTTTTTATGAATAGCATGAATGGCTCGTGCTCTAGCACTGCAGTGTTGCTGGATTGATTTGTTGCTTTGTTGTCATATAAACTCATGTGACTGGTTCTTGTGAGTTTGTTCATGTCATTGTGTTAATTACATTGATTTGGACTATATGCATTATCCGTTAATGACGAAGCATCCCGTCATGCGCGGGGTTATTGTCCGGACAATTGAATCTGTTCGGGCTGTTGTTTCCCCGCTAAGCTAGTTAGCTTAGCCTCCCTGAAGACACGTGCGGTGCCGCCGCCTAAGCTGTTTTTTGTTTCAGGTTCAGAGGTCACATCCCGTTGTCTCCTACGTGAGCGCAGTCCACCGAAAACATTACATTTCCCACAATTTAAGCTTCTGCATTTTCCAAATGCACTAGTATTATTCAAACGTATTGTTCGGTTGGTAAGCCTCGTACCGAATGGTTTAATACGAATATGTGTATTGTTACACCATAGAAACAAATAACCGTAGCTGTGGCGTCATAATGAGTTTATCAGGAGGTGGCTCAAGTGTAGTGGGACAGCTCAGAAGGCCCAGGTATAAAATGCACGGCCCGCCACTGCCTTCTACAATAATGAAATAACTTGCGTCTTTGATTAGATTAGGTCGGCCTACACAACAGTTTCAGAAAAAGCTTCTAAACGTAAATCTGTGTGAAGCACAGCGAGAGGTGAAATACTGTTTCAGCAAACTATTTGAAGATGAATTGACCAACTATCGCACCATTTAAATGAGCAGTCGTTGAAACTAACAACATTGCTTTAGGTCTAGTTGCAAAGCCAAACACAACAGCACCGCTGTGTGGCATACAATGAACAGAAATAGACAATTAAATGGTGCACAGCAATTAATTGTCAACTACAATTAGGGCTAAGTGATACGGCCAAAATCTTCTATTGGTCATTTTTTATCCTGATAATATTATATATCACAATACAGTACTATAAATAAAAAGCCACATGGTAAAGCCTATTTGTGTATATACATATGCTGACTCACCCTGTTCCATATAAGATGAGTCATATAATGTTGAATAGAAAAGGTCGCTTTGCAGTTAGACCCGATCCTCCTGCTCTGATGGTCGGGGCATGAGAGGGACTAATGGATCATCAGAGGGCAAAGTGGCAGTGTCCTCTTACTAAAAGCTGAATTATGCTTCTGCATAGAGGTGCTGCATTACCTACAGTCCTGTACATGCTCCATGTACACTATGCACTGTGGCCTGCCAGTGTTCATCTAAAGGGGCGTAAATATATAGACAGTGAAGGCCCTTTGGTTACACCGGGGCCCACAGAGAGAGAGGGCCCTCCATCAATGTGTTCCTACCTACCTGTGATCACGGGTAGTGAAAACTATTAATAAAAACATCCAATTAAATGAATAATATCTGTCAAAACAAGCAGAGCGAGCAAGTCGCGTCTTCTAAACATAACGAGGCAGTAAGATGAGTCAGGAGAGAAAAGAACAGGAAGGAAAGGTGGCAAAGCTCCCAGAATTAGATTCAAATCCCATTTGAGTGAACTCTTGTTTTGAGTCAATGATATTAAGTCTTAGTCACAGTTTTTGTTTCATGAAGCTCATAAACATCTCGTCTTTGTCAAGGAGAGACTTTAGGAGAGATTTTGAAGGCTTAAGTTGACAAAAGGGTGCAACTCAACCGCACCTAGTGATGACACACCCATGATCTACTGACAAACTTCTATACCTCCCACTGATAACAGTGAGCAAATATTTTGTGCAAAGTGAGTGCATATTTGAATTTGGATGCACGTTTCAGTAGACTACAAAAGCACTGTCTCATCCATGAATGATACAGTAACTGAATTCTGAGGACATCCCAGCGTTTTGCAAGTTTTCTTTTCCTTGAGGTTCTACTGAAAGGATAATTCTTATTTATCACTATTTCTGCTCCTTTTTACAAAGATATTTTTAAGAAACACAAGGAAGACATGGAGAGATCAAGTCTCATCTTAAGAGATGACTCAGAACTCAGTAGTAAACTTGGTGAGTAAAGTCGTTGACAAGAATGGCTTAACCTAAAAAACAATAAGAGCCGAGTTGTCTTCAACTGGAATTATCCTTTAAGTTGCTGCAAAAATTATTTTCACAGAGAGGTACAAGAACGGCACAGCATACAAAATCAAAACACATGCAAAGTTAGATTTAGTAAAGCTCTACTTTAACATTGGCGATTGGACACTGTGTGCTTTGTGTACCTGGAAGAGGGCAGGAGGTTTAGGACGCTGTTGAGAACGTAGTGCAGGTCTGCGTGGCCTTGATCCACCAGCAGCACCACGGCATCGCAGCAGGCTGAACGCACCAGAGCACAGTCACTGCAGCACTGCTGCCACAGAGCCTCCAGCGCCGGGCCCTAACACACAGCAACACACACAACTCAAGATCTGGATCCAGATTCAGCTTAAAAGGGAAGAAGGTACTGAATTTACTGTCCGGCATAGTTTTTCCAGACCATATTCAGATTTGGAAATATGCATTTCAAACCAAAAAGGTGCACACAGTAGAGTTCAAATCTCTGCTAGGTGTGTCTGCAATGACCACTGCTGTATTGTGTGATTGAATTAATGCAACAAGTGCTGTAAAGCATTGTGAAACCGACTAATAGAGGGACAGCAGTGTGTGCACTGGTAGTTCCGTTAGCTGATAGTGGCTAGCCAAACACACCGTCCCAAAAAAAAACATTAAAAGTGGGCCGCAGAGCAGCTGCCGAGAGGTACTCAGCAGTGTGTGTACTGGTAGTTCTGTTGGCTGTTGGCTGTCATAACAGTGTGCAAACTGTTTCCTCCCACTGTGTCTTTGGGTGCAGAGTAGCTGCTGGGGGTCGGCGATGCACTCAGCAGGGGTATCACTAGCGGCCCCTAGCGTCCGTGGGAGCCAGTTAGGAGTAGTGAGGAAGGAGTCAGCAGGAAGTCAGTGGCAGTATATAACAGGTTATAAAAAGGGTTTAGAGAAAGTGGGAGTCACCACCACCACAAGAGGTCATACGGTTAGCCGCAGCAGAATGCAAGATTAGCTGTGGACAGACACAGAGGTGCACACTCACTCAGTCACATACACGGCCAAACACATAACCTCTACCCAGGATTACGCCTGCAGAGATAAAAACGTGGTTCTTGTTACATGTGACTGGTGTTGCAAAATATTCTGACAGTTGCTCATCAACTGCTCTTGGAAATGCTACACAAGTAGGTATTAAGGGTGGGCAAAACACGTAAGACAATTTGTCTACGTGCCGCTAAAAAGGCCTCAGCGTAGTTGTGAGTTGTGTCTCTAAGAGAGAGAGTGGAATATGTTGCACATGTTGCCTGCCAATAAATAAACAGTCAATTCATGATATTTCTCATCTCTTAATTTCAAAACTAAATATGCAATGTTGTTAAGAACAGCTAAAAAAAATAAAATAATGCCAAACGATAAATAAAAGGCATTGAAAAGACCATGTGATCGGTCGATACTACTTCCAGCGGTCGGTGATCTGCTATTGGCCCTAAAGATTCTAATGGAGCTTCCTTAGCAGGCATAAACTAATATTTGTAACCCACTCAACCCCTCCAATCAAATGGTCACCTTTCTTTCAATGACTGATAGCTGGTTTACAGTTTCTAATGAACCCTAATTGTTGATGATCCAAACATCATGTTAAAACAGGACTCACTTCACATTCAGCAGTAATGAAGCCATCACAGTAACTCACCTGGGTGGAGGACTGTGAGATTTGCCCATTTGTTGCTTTCTCTTTTAGCACCGCAGCAACAAGATGTCTCACCGTCTGGAAAACAAAAAGCAGACCTTCTGGTACATGTTGCATTTAAGTTAGAGAGATCTTCCTGTTGGTTCTCTGAAAATCTGTCTTTTCAGTATCAAACAATCCCCTTCTGTAGGTTTGAAAGGTGAACATCACGCGCCTTGTTCCCTCCCGTTGGTCGGAACTGCTAACCTAGCTCCCTCATTGGCTAACATGACAAGAACATCGGCACGACGGCTGAACCTGTGAGTTTTCATCACAAGGACAGTTCAACATCCTGGGAAATACATTTATTTGCTTTCTTGCTGAGATGAGAGGATTGATATGCAAAGTACAGAGCTCCGCCTCTATTTGAATGCTTCCATTAGTACATCTCCATGTGGGACACGGTGCCCACTCTACTTACTCACAGGGTAGTGTTGTCTCAAATCAAACTCGGCTGTTGTGCACTCACCAGAAATGAAGACGAAGATACCAGACAGTAGGAATACGGAATATATCATGGAACTAAAGACTACCAGTGTGATGAGTCAGCAGCTTACCTGGGCTTGTATGACGGGGCTGGGGAAGTCAAATCGTATCTTCAAACTGTCCGTCATATCTGCTGGTTAAGCCTTAGAGAGCAGAAGGAGACTCCGTTAGGATAAGTTAACTAAATGTCATTAGAGTTACATCTGTCAGAAGTCAAAGGTGCTTCTATTTAACTCAGGATATCACATAGCCGTGGTGTTGAAGTCGGCCTTTGAACCGGAAGCTAAGTGATGCTATGAGCATCATCATTAGGACGACGATCCCAGGGTGAAGCACTGCTTGGAGGTATTCAGGCACCGACACTTTGAAAAGCCCATCCGGGCCGTGTGTTATTCAATGATTGGCCTGCCACTAAGCCACCACATCATTTTGCATTAAATTATTCATAAGTCCTCAGTTTACCACTCTGCTCACAGACTCACAGGTGGCCCATCTCAGGTTGTGTCATTCCGTCTGACGACACGCCGTACAGGTGCTGACCGCCAGCTGTCAGAGGCCTGCAGACCACAGCTGCTGTCCAGCACACAGCAGGTTCACTGTTACTGGTCAATACTCCAGAGAGCAGATTTTGTACAAATCAAAAGCTAGTATTGGCTCTGAATGTTCAGACTGTAATCTGGTTTATCAGAGATTTAAAACAAACTGATTGCAGAAAGACGACTAGTTCTGAAAACTAGTTTAACTAGTTAACTCATAGTTTCTTTGGCAACGTCTGTCTTTAGACAACATTTAACGCTTGAGAATGTTGTCCTCTTTTGTTAAATTAAAACATATATATTTCTTTAGGTTTGCTTTTTTTTTCAGCTATAACTCTGGTGTCTGTGCCAGAACTTGTGTTGGATGTAGAATGATCAGAAACATTTTTGAAGGCCTGTATCATGTTGTCCTTTCACACACGATTTATTGGTTTAACATGACTATAAACACAGGGAACTCCAGCCTTATGTAGTCGGACCTCTACAACCCCCTCCCCAAACACAGACACCCAACCCCCCCCTCTGCTGTTATCTCAGTGATAACAGCATTTGTTATACTGTCCACCTGCTCCTGCTCACTCTCCACTGGTTCCCACTGTCATTCAGCCCCATGGCCACATGAACAGGTAAGTACTGCTGTACAACTATACTGACAGTTAAGGGAGTGTTTATTGATGTTTGCGACAACGACGCTGCTAATAATGGAATATCTACATGTATTTCGAGCATACTTTAGCTAAATACTCAAAAATGAGTTGGACAGGAGTGTGTGGTAGAAGTTTACTTTTCAGTGAAACTAAATATAACGACTCAGTCATCACTTGTCATGGTTTAGGTGACAGCTGTAATTTTGAAGAAGTTGGCTTCTTCTCTAATTTAAAGACAGTCGATGGTCTGCTAAACCTAAAAAGCAGTTTGTACATAGAACTGTTCCAGTGCTTTCTACAGCATGTGTACCTTAGAGAAAGACAATATGGGCTGGCCCGTACTGCTAAGTCTGCACTAGCAATAAAAGGGAGGACAATGCCTGGACAGTGTTGAGCCAACAGGGCTTTAGAAATGACACCACGGAGGCTTTAAAGCGCACATGCCGACAGGCACGTGGGACTTTTGATGGGATTTCAGGGGACACAACACACACCCTTTCACGGCCATGTTGGGAGGCCTGATATCATACAATGGCAACACAGTCGATCGTATTCTTTAACTTATGACAACAGGTTGGAATAAAAGTGATATATATATATGTATATACACATACATACACACGCATACATATATATATATATACATACATATATATATATACATATACACATATATACATATATACATATATATATATACACATACATATATATATATACATATACACATATATATATATACACATACATATATATATATACATATACACACATATATATATATACATATA
>NW_022280109.1:709744-724137 GCF_004355925.1 Anarrhichthys ocellatus | reverse complement strand
TTGTAACAGACTGTCTCATGTTTATCGTTTTGTATTGGAGATATGATATGATGAGGGGGGGGCAGAAATAAAGAGAGAAGCTGGAGACTACTGGACATCGCTGCGGTAAAGTCAGCAGACACTCAGATCTCCGTGGTCAACTCAGCAGACACTTACATGTTAGTGCACCTATATGCTGAAATTCACGGTAAACGCATTCAAACGGCACAGATCGGGAGCGAGCGAAGGACTTTGAAAGTTAGCGGAAACATTAACTTGAGACAACATCCGGTTTCTTCAGACGGACATCCGGTTTTCAGAATAAGATGCCAACAAAGTATGAATTATATTCACATTAAGTATAAAACATGCTACCTGCATCTCGTGAACCAAATGTTATTGCACTTTTGTTCATATAGCAGTACTTTTAAAATAAAAGTGCGCAATACACTACTTTTGAATTCATTATTGAACTTTGCCATAACAATGAGATTAATCGCAAAAAATCCATGCGATTAATCGCGATTAAATATTTTAATCGTTGCCCAGCACTAATATATATATATATATATATATATATATATATAAATAATCGATCAATCAATTCGGTCTCTCTCCTGTCTTATTCTCCTCTAGGCAGTCTAACAGCAGCATCTCATCACCTCATAGGGTTGTTGTGTGTTGCTTATTTTATGAGAGGACTTGCATACAGCAGCTCTGTGCTGCTCTTCTTAAGGTGGAAACGTTAACCTCTAGTCTCATTTGTGCTCCTGTGACTTGAAACCTCCGGATCTGTGAGTTTCATCGAGGTTTGCACTACGAAGCTATCTGAAGCTTCAAGTTTACACCTCCTGTCCCGGGTTTTCCAAAAGGCATCTCAGAGACCCAGAAAATCACTTCCTTACACTCACACTTACTCAGAGTATCTCCTTCCCTTACAGAAAGAGCGTTCTGTTCTGTGAGCCAGATTGGCGACAGTATAAGCCCCTTACATTGCACACACACACACACACACACACACACACACACACACACGCAGATTGATGCCGTAATGATTGGGCCAACATGTTAGCCTCTGGCCATCTCCCTGGCTCCGTGGAACGCTCCCATGAAGCCTCTTAACTCCGCTCATGCTCCGCTCAAGCTTAATTTGTGGCTTGTGTGCAGATACCACATAAGTCAAGTCACTGCAGTGACCTATACATCAGATCCTCATCCTCAGGCTCAGTGTGTCTCACAAGCTGCAGTGCATTCCTGTGCTCTCTGCTGTGGCTTTGCTCATGGGACCTGTGATGATAGCAGTATTGATATGCTTTCCTCTGCATGTGTGCACATGCGGTCCCTTTTGTCTCGTCTGAATACAGTGACGCGGTGAGGTCCGAACCTTTTACAGAGAAGGGTAGCCACATCTTTTCTGTTTTTCAGTCTACTGTTAAATAAGTGATCACTATACTGGGATGTATTCTAAAGTCAGTCATTTGCCAAAAAACAAAGCAATAAATCACACATGCATTGTAGAAGCGAGCAGCAGCCTAATGTAATATAGAATCAAAATGTAATGATGTCTTCAGACATTACTGGATGCCCTCTGTGGTTCAGGTTTGACCCATGCAGGTTTTTAAGAAACAAATGTAAGAGATATGTTTAGCTCTGGGCAGCCAATATCTTGGCTTGCATTTGTCACGACTTCGATTGTATGATGTTTCTCTGTGTCTGCTGGATGTGCAAAGAATCAATTATCTGCCAACGCTAAGCCAAAACAAGTATTTCAAGTCATTATTTTAGTATTGGGTAGGGGTTCAGATCAGATAGCAGCTGGTCTACAAGGCTGTTTCCACTTTATTATAGTCCTCTATAGTGGGCTTTCTTCATACAAACACACGACTCAAATGATTTTGAAATAAATGATTGTATTTTTATTGATTTTGAAATTTGAATTGAGTAGTTTTAATGATGTATTATAAGCTGCTTAGAGCTAGTGTTAGTAAGTTAAACCGGTCATAATTCATCTCTAATATCTATTTAGTATTTATGTGTAAAAAATCTTCATATTTATTTAAGATACTTAGCGTTACAATTGACCTTCGCCCGACTCTCATTTCCACTGAACAGATTCATCATGATGTAATTGAATGGAGCCTCTGTGCTAGCCGTTAGCTTCCAACACAGATTTGTTGTTCACATGTAACATTATTAGGGATCAGCGAATAGAAAGCATTAATACTGATCTCCTGATCGCATATTTTAACTGAATAATAGCTGATAACAGTCGTTAGGCTGAACAGTGTGATTAATCTGCGGTTCACATGCGTGCCGAACCGCGAGGGGCCGGTCCGTACACCACTCGTGGCGGGGCCGGTCCAGGTGTGTTGTAATGGATCTGTAGCGGCTAAATGAGTTCACTGTACTGTGTTTAGATGTGTTGCTGCTCTTATCAGGCTTTACAGTGCAGCAGTACACTCCCACGTGATTGTGCGCACCAATGACAGTGATAAAATAATGTGACACCGATTTTAACTCTCAACAAAGCAATCATCCAGCAGTCTGCACCGACGTCACCTTGACCCAATAATATGACTGTAGGTGATTATTAGCTGTTGCTAGTTAATGACTTGATGTCAGGTGTGTGCGCTGTCTGTACTCATTTCCTACAAATCTCAGGTCCATTTCATTCATATCATGATGTTGGCTTTAGTAGCTACAGCTTTTATTTCAGTGTGTCAGATACACATTAATTAAACATTCAGGTAAATGTCTGATCAGACTCTGAATCAGCTGATACACGATGTTAAAGGACTGATTGTGGCCAAAACAACTTGATCTGAAAACTTGGATAGGAGGTTTTTTTCCTGACTGTCTCTGCTTTCTGCTCAATACTTCCAGTTTGAACTGGCCTGGTCAATAACCGGCAACAGTCAGCACGTGTACATGCATTACAGTAACAGCTCTCTGCAGTGATGTGATTTCTAAAACTACATGTTTTCTGTATTTACGGTGGGGAAGTAGAGTAACCAGATCTTCTCCTGGATAAAGATCATTTCTTTACACTACTGATTAATATGCAGATTATATATATTTATTTATTTATATTAATAGTTTAGTAGAGTGTTCTGGTTTATTGTGTGCATGTAAACATATAGAGTTATTATAGTTTGTGCTCTCATCAACTGTAAAAAAGTTGCACGATGAGACAAAACTTTGAGGAGAATTTTTATTTCAAGAGTTCATCAAGTGATCAATTTGCCCAAAGTTGTGTTTATTGGCTGAAAAAAACAATTAGAGTTTATAGACAAAGCAGTGGTGGGCCTTCAAGGCCTTCTCTGCTGGCCTAAACACAATCACAAATGTATAGCTATTTTATAATTTAATAATTTTTCTTAAATACACTACATGTATTAAAATTTATAAAAATATTTTCCCCATTATCTTATGTTCTCATTGCACAGCTACTGTCTTCCTCAGTTGCTCTGCTTCCAGTGCAGCTTGTTTTAAGTAGAGCTTTTATCCAATCAGATTTCACCTCTGTGTCTCTAGGTAAGAACAGAGGCAGAGGCCTGCAGACTCACAAGTGCATCCATGTGCAGTTTAAGTGAATGGGGACGATATTGTTGATTGTCATAGTGTTCAACCAATCAGATCTTTAGTTTGACATGTTGGGCGTATTCTTTGAAGTGTCAGAGCCTGCTAGCTGGCCTACAAGTATGTGATTGGTCAGTGAGCTAGCCTGACATGTTGGGCGGTGACAATCACAATATCTGCTGCCTCTGTGGAGCGGACATTTTCAGCCTCAAACGCATTAAAACGTGTTCAAGAAATACAACTGGGGAGGCTCGACTGTCTTCACTGGCGTCCATGAATCGAGAAGGACTTCTTACTGGAACTAAAACGCACGGATGTACTGAACAACCATGAGATTAAACTCTTTGTTAAAAAAGAAAGGAGGATGGACTTTGTCTTTAAATAGTGAACAGCAGCTCTGGTAAGTTAAATGCGTTTGTTTTTACATCTGCACTAGCTTTAAGATGCTTGTTTATATATTATTATGAATATGGATTTTTGTTTGGTTTAATATGTGATAGGAACTATTGTTAGGTCCAATGTTGCTCTGGGGACACATTTAGCCGGTGGTAGTGTTGCCAACTTGCCGACTCTCTCGCTAAATCTGGCGACTTTCCAAACCCTCATGGCGAATTTTTGTCAAAAGCTACTTGTTCTGGTGTTGTTGGAGACTTTTCTGACGTTAAAGCACGTACGTTCTGCACTCTCGTGAACGAGCAGCGGGTGCTGCCGTGAGCTCCTCCTGTTAAATAGTAACACGTATGTATTGATGATTGCTCACAAGTGAAAGGACCATGTGAGTAAAGAGCAGGGAGCATTTCACATGCAGATACAGGATCTGCTCATCTAGAGATCCAGGATCTAGGGATTCAGGATCTAGGGATCCAAGATCTAGGGGTCCAGGATCTAGGGGTCCAGTTTTACTAACATGAAACACACATCAGATGTGTGTGGTCCAGCAGCTGAGATGATTACTGAGTGGCAGCAGTCTCTGAGACGGAGTGTACATTAGGGACTAAACATCGCCGGGTTAACATTTTGGGTAAAGGCTCCTAAGACCGCCCCCCCCCCCTCACACTGTCTGGCAGAAATCAAAGAGCTGCAGGAATTTGCCAGTAATTGTTTTACGATTCCTCAGCAATCATACCTACATGTATAGACCGAACACAAAGAAAGCTGCAGGCCGGCTGCTGCTACTGGCATGAAAGGACGGGGAAGGGGAGGAGGTGCAGATAGACCACCAAATCACAGGAACTGAGCCGTAAATGCTCAGTCAATGAAAGGAGGTTGGAGGAAGTGGTTTATTGAAGCATGCTTGATAAGGGCTCTTTCACCCTTTTCTCACTCGCCCCTGCCATAAAACATTTGTCTTTTATTTACAGCACTTCCACACTGGAGGATTTGAGTAAGGAATCACTAAATGAGCTACGGTCGGTTTCATCAGTGAGATAAATAAAGGGGAAATCATTTAGCACAACTAACTTTAGCTGTTGCTGGAGCAGTTTGTTACAGCGGATTGATCGAATCTATTAGTCCATCGACACAGACTCCATTAAGTAAGTAACTGTTGAAGTCTCATCAGACCAGTACATACGTACCAAAGAAAGATGATTCTTTTCAACTTGTCGGTGATCAACGTATCAGTACATACACTTGTTGCTTTCCATTAACAAACAAGTTTAATTGTTCCTTAAAATCTTTGTTCGTGTTGAATCATGTGTTTTTTCGTGAAATGTTTAAACCAAGCATGCTGGCTGCACTGTTCAGTCAAAGAAACCAGAGCGGTTGCGATTAACTTTCATGAAGTGAGAACACACTGTGAAAGGGTTAAAGCTCCTACCAACGACCTGTCAATCACAAGCTTGCTGCTGGGATTACACCATACTACGACCAAGCAGCATCCGTATGGAGATTTCTGACTGCTCTGGGTATCTGTGGCTAGAAGAAGGTAGTCACTAGATGGTATTGGAGTAGGCAAAGATAGCTGGAAGTCGGGGGGCAGATGGGTGCTGATTGGTCAACTAGAGGGTGCCCAGGACGGCGCCCAGCTCCTCCCATAACAATAGCCGATTAATTGGCCAAATGGATAAATTTGTCGACCTCTAGTAGTGATGCATACAGCAATAGCTGCACAGTTCCATCGTAAAATGTGTGACTTTCTGAAAGATCACTGGAGAAGATCAAATGTCAGAACATGCACACATAATGGTTCTCAGGGGAGGTGTGGGAGTCTGCTAGCAGCAGTCCCACTGTGTGCGCTGTTTGTCAGAGGCTTCCCTGTGATTTTGACCCCACCCCTTCACTTTTGTTTTTGGTCCCTTGAGGTGGGTGCGGCTTCACACCTATGTGGTTTTAGTCTAGAGTGTGCTGATTGTGTTGATGCATAATTTCTTTAGTTTCTTTTGTGACCAACATGCTTCTGTCTGTGCTTTACTCTCTGCTGGTCTGGGTGCTGGTGGGGTGCCGATAACCTGGTTTTCTTATTTCAAATCAGCTCCGGTTTAACCAAGAGAAGATGCTTGACATGATGAGAAGTGAGGCGTGCATGCCATATTCAGCCCCTGTTTAACCTTTTACTGCCACAGACCTGACACCTGTTGGGCTACTTATCTCGGCTTACGACACAAACTTGAATGTTTCTTGCGTTCTGGTCTTTAATCTCAGCAGATTAATCTTGACCCCGTTTGTGTTCTAGGATCTTGTTGTTAGCCGATTAGTGAGAGGTTATCTGGGTGAGCCGAGTTTCTGAAGAAAACTATAGTGTGACGTTGTTTTTAAGGGACTGTGCTCATTCAAGCAGAGACGCCACCCTACTGAGCTGCTAATCACCACTTACCATTGTTAGAGCAGCTCATATCATAGCTGGTTTTTCAGACTAACAGACTGTCATATGATTGTGTTTTTTTCCAGTAAATGTAGTGTTGATTTGTTTTCTAAAACTTGTGCTCGAAATAAGTTATTATTTTTTCTTCTTCATCTCTTTGCAATGTTGTTTGGGGTCCAACACAGACTACTACTGCTTAGACTACTGCTATTTCGAGTACTATGTATTTCCTCCAATATAGGGGCAGAATATATCAGCGATAGGACCGATCCAATACCAGTATCGGGTTGCGATATGACGTAGTTCACGATATGGTGGAGAAAGTCCCTCTGGCTGTGTTATGTCTGCAAAGCAGCTGGTTAGCTATGCTAGCGTGATTAGCTCTGGATTCAAGCACACTTAGAGCTCTTGCTGTTGCTCTGCTGTTGGATGAGGGAAAAAATGTTTAGTTCATCGTACTTAAAAAACGCTAATATCAACCTTTGGTCTGCATTTGACATCGTCCGTAGCTACCACATCTACCGGAACACAACAGGAAGGCAAGTAGTACAGACTGCCTTTCGCTTGATTTGATTGGCTGGCTAGATCAAGTGTGACATTGACAAGCGGAGCGACTCTGTGCCTGGCACTGAAAAGTTGAGAATATTTAAGCTTTTATGCACATCTAAAATTAAAAATTACATAGATTACATACAAAGTCTATGCACAGACGCGATGAGACTGGCGCGGCGCGAATTTGCGATGGCGCGGCGCGATAGACGCGAATTTGCGGCGCGATGGACGAGAATTCGCGTCCAACGCAGAAGTTGAAATTTTTCAACTTCTGCGAAATATTCGCATGACGCTGTGGCGCAATAGCCTGTCAGCGTTGATGAATCAGGAAATAAATCCTATAGCCGTCTGTGTTCACCCAGAGCTCTACGATACCTCATATCAATAGAGACCGGACCAAACTATGTGTATAAATGTGTGTGTGTAAAGCATATGGTACAAACAATGAATGTACGCTGCCGTATTTACGTCTAGATGACGTTATTCTGAATGTTGGTGGAGCTGCTACAATGTTAGCATAGCCTAGCACCGATCCATCCGCTCCATTGAGAAGACAAGTAGCCTACAAATCATCATTACGTAGTTATTTCGGAGTCCCTTTTTGCCCGTTTATTGCCGTTAAATCACAGCCAGATCAGTTTATTTTGTGTTCATACAGCTGTAGTAAACAGCGACCTGTGGCTTGCTAGACACAGTGAATACAGCTCGATAAAATCCATGGAGCTCCTCTGGACAATATTATGAACCAGACATGACGGCGTTTAGTTTCCCGGGATATCTGTGACTTCCACAATACGTACTAAGCAGAACTAGAGGTTATTTTTTCCATGGTTAATGGCGGACAGTTGAACGGATTTCAGGTCGATAAACCATGCCCCCTCGCGTTTGGACGCGAATTTGCAGCGCATTGAATTCACGCCGTGTTTGGTGTGAACACGGCAGTAGAGGGTATATGCAGCACATGACCCCGTCAATGCACGCAACATCTCGGCTTCTAACTCTCCAGTATGGGTGAAGAGACTAATTCTGCTCTGCAGCTAGTGATTAATGATGGATTTAACCTGTTTGTGCAGCAGAAAATAAAATCAAATAAAAATGAGCACAGATTAAACGTTAACGGTCGTGCGTCTTTTCAACCAGACAAACATGGCCGGCTGCCGTTTGTTTCATCACAGTGACGTCTTTGGGCTCGTTAAGCAGGTGGCGAGAGTCACTCGCATTCTTCTCAATAAAGATTCATTCTTTCTGTATGCTGCACATGTGGATGAACATGTGGCGTTTGTTGGACAAGTGATGCTGAGATGAATGTCTCCATTAGGGAGACAGCGAGATTAACAGTAAATCAGTGAGTGAGCCACAAGCCTCACTAAAGACTTTCTTATTTCCAGTCTTGTCTTTTGTTTTATGGTCCGGCCTGTGGTCTAGCCTGGCCTCATTACAAAGCAGTCTGTGTAGAAAGGCCAAATACATAGTGACTGGCATTGTTCTGTGATTGGCATCTTGGTTTAAACCGAGGCCGCGTTCATAAGCGGCACGGCCCTGTCCCTCTTTGAAAGCTTCTGTGACCACGGGCAAGTTTTCGGTTACAGGTCAGCGGTCGCATTGTGCATCTCAGACGCTCCTTCAGATGATGGTAACCTTTTCAAACTGAACTAGTTCACTAGTTCAGTCCATGGATCCAGATGCTGCCCTGACTTCTCCTTCACAGTACTACGCAACTCTGGCTGGGTTTCTCTCTCTTTTAACTATAACTTCTCCCCTCACTTGAAATCGGTGCAGTTTGGACAGCATTCACACAGCGTTCAGTGGTAAAGTCTTACTGCTGAATTTATTTCTTTATTCTTTATTGCTAATAAAAGGCAGGTCAGGGAGGTGCTACACATGCACGGTTTAACCCAGGAAATAGTCCACCGAAGGCATCTTGTCTCAAGATCAATTTAGTTTCATATCAAGTAATAACCAAACTCATTAAATGTATTGCTTTTGCTGTATGAATCCATCCATCCATTTTCCACCGCTTATCCGGGGTCGGGTCGCGGTGGCAGCAGGCCAAGCAGGCCGACCCAGACCTCCCTCTCACCGGCAACATGTTCCAGCTCATTCTGGGGGATCCCGAGGCGTTCCCAGGCCAGCTGGGAGATGTAATCTCTCCAGCGTGTTCTGGGTCTTCCCCGGGGTCTCTTCCCAGTTGGACGTGCCTGGAAAACCTCCAGTGGGAGGCGTCCAGGAGGCATCCTAATTAGATGCCCGAACCACCTCAGCTGACTCCTTTCGACGCGAAGGAGTAGCGGCTCAACTCCAAGCTCCCTCCTGATGACCGAGCTCCTTACCCTATCTCTAAGGCTGAGCCCGGCCACCCTACGGAGGAAACTCATTTCGGCCGCTTGTAACCGCGACCTTGTCCTTTCGGTCACGACCCAGAGTTCGTGACCATAGGTGAGGGTAGGAACGTAGACCGAGTGGTAAATTGAGAGCTTTGCCTTCCGGCTCAGCTCCCTCTTCACCAAGACGGTCCGGTGCAGCGCCTGCTTTACTGCTGCAGCCGCACCGATCCGCCTGTCGATCTCCCGCTCCATCTTACCCTCACTCGTGAACAAGACCCCGAGATACTTGAACTCCTTCGCTTGAGGTAGGCACTCCGTCCCCACCTGGAGGGAGCAATCCACCGGTTTCCGGCAGAGAACCATGGCCTCAGATTTGGAGGTGCTAACTCTCATCCCCGCCGCTTCACACTCAGCTGCAAACCGCCCCAGTTAATGCTGGAGGTCACGATCCGAGGAGGCTAACAAGACCACATCATCTGCAAACAGCAGAGAGGCAATCCCGAGACCCCCGAACCTGACGTTCTCCACCCCCAGGCTGCGTCTAGATATCCTGTCCATGAAAATCACGAACAGGACCGGAGACAAAGGGCAGCCCTGGCGGAGGCCAACACCCACCGGGAACGTGTCTGACTTATTGCCGAGAATGCGGACACAGCTCCTACTGCAGTCGTGCTGTATGAAATCAAAGTTAATGTTTATGATAGTTATATTTAGAGCTGCAACCAGTTTAGTTTTGTTTCCTTGTTAATCTTTGTTTGGTCTACAAAACCTTTTAAAATGGTGAGAAATGAGTAAAAGCAGCAACTCCTGAGCGAGAAGGCTCACCTCTTCTGTAAAACACAGCAGGAAACCCTGACATGATGCATTTTCTCAGCCAATCTTTTCTTATAAAATGTCCGTATAATAGTGTGACTCCCTGGATGTAGGATGTGGGTATAAGTCACCATCATATCCCTTATCTTTGCTATCTATTGAGTAAGGGCACCGTCGCTGCATCCTGGGCTCAGCACCGCCCGACACGATTGTGATTGGTTTAAAGACATACAAACAAGCATCAGCGCTTTCCCCTCTACCAGAATGATACTGTGTGCAGACAGACCTTTCTTTAGCACTGGCACAGCACTGGAGACACATCTGACTATGTGAGACGAACTAGTTGTAAAAGCATTTCTAATTTGCATGTGGATAGAGATGCCCCCATCACGTTCTGTGCTGCAGATACAATAACCGATTATCAAGCCAACAAAAAACCATCATGGCCGATATCAACGTTTTGTTGATGATTTGTGTTGTCATAGCAGCTGGTATACAAGGCTCCAGACTAACCCTTTTCAACATCATACAGTAAATACAAAAATTCTAAATGTTATTGTCATCTGTGGTGGTTATTTGCATAACAACATGAGTAGTTGTAATGATGTATTATAAGCTGCTTAGCGTGTTAAACAGCTCATAATTCGTCTGTTATTATCTATTTCATGTCAAACAACTGGATTCATTCAAGTTTCTTCAAGTCACATTTGAACACATAACTTTATAAGTGACCTTTTTACAGTATAGAGCTTGAATGCATCATAATGTAACTCAATGGAACCTCCATTAATCCTCTTAATGCAATTGGTGAATAGAATGCTGATATCCTGAGCACGTATTTCTACTGATGACTATCGGTGGACGATAAATCGGGGCGTCCCTACATATTGATATTGTTATCCGACCAGAAGCCAAAGATAATCATGTTGCTAATATATTTAGCAAACACAGGTATTAAATTCTTTCATTTTAGGCTGAAACCTGTGAATGTTTGGAACTTTTGACTGACATTAATAATTGTTTAGTTTCATTAGAACTTCACAAAATATCCTAGAAAACGTATCTCATCAAACATTCTGAAAACACAGATGTGTTGGTAATTCCTTACATTTCTCAGGACCCTTGTCAGAGAATCCCACAGAAGTATGAGGTTGTACTAGTGATGCCCCCCCCATACCTGGGTCTAAAGGGGAACCGATAACAGTAGTGAATACCCGGAGTATTGATGCGGTCCAGAGTTAACGCATCTGCTATCGCTACTTTAGAGGTTACGGAGGGAGATCTCCACAGAATAAAAACACTGTTGCAAACCTCCTCTCTCTGTCTTTTCACGAGGGGCGGAGTCTTGCTTTACTCTGAAACACACACACACACAGACACACACACACACACACAGACTCCGGCTCAGTACAGCGTGAGACTCGCATCATGGCAGAGAGAAGAAAAAGATCCAACGTGTGGCTACATATGACTCCAGTAGAGTCTGAGAACAAACTCAATAAAACCCTCAGAAGTAAGAGTTTCCTCTTACAGCAGCAGTTTATCACAACATGTAGCCAACAAGCAGAACATCAACCTGTTTGTCCACTGCAGGTAACGTTAGAGTTTGATCAGAAGAACAGACGAATGTGAATTACTTATTTTTTATCTTATTGTTTAGCTGCGACTGTAGTTTAAGGATTTGAGAACCTCTTGTAGATACCGCCGGTCCCAGCCCCCCCACCCCCCTTAGACCATATCCCCTCTTGTTAGCAGCTATCAGGGAAGATGATGAGGTGGACGAGTGTCATTGAGCTGTTACCCAGTTTATTGTTAAAGGCCTGCACCCCTTCTCAACAGTGGAGTCAAAGGGATTTAGGGAACAACTAATAAGTCTGTCAGTGTATATTGAGTTGTTTGATACATAATTAGTAATAAGGGGAGCAGCTGTGTTGTTATAAGTTATTGTGAAGCTGCTAGTCCCACTACCACTCCAGCCAACACACCTTAACAATATAGTTTCTTTACTGTAGGGATAGGAGCAGGGCTCTCAACCCCAAATCCACTCCTCCCTGTAGGAATGTTCTCATATTTACATTTGTTGTTGGCATTGAAATAGTAGAGTTAACAATAGTGAGGTATTTAAACATTCAAGAAAGACTACTTGTTCACACATGAATAATAAAGCAATGTTGATTCTTCTTTTTAATGAATTGTCTTTTTCTTTTACAAAAGAATCAAAAAGATCCGATAAGAGTAACGATAATGAACTGAACTGATAAGCAGTATTAATAATAGTACTAGCATTCATAGAATCTTATCGATACGCATCCCTAGGTTTTACACAGTCAGGTGTTGATATGAAGCTGCATATGAAGCAGCCAAGCTAAGTACTTTAGTTTCGTGACAGTAGAGTGATGACAGAAAATGAGAAAGTTGGGAACTACATACCACAAAGGTCCCTGGTTGGACATGAACCGGGAGTCTGCTTATGGTGGGAACCTAAACCACCAGGTCACACCAGGGTGCCTGTATTTTTACAGCTTATAACAGATATGTCGGCTAATAAGTAACCAGAAGTGTCAGCACAGAGATGCCCTACATCTGTTTGAGGTCAGTGAGAAACGGTGTCTCCATTGCAGAGTTTGTCCATCAGGGAGTGCTTACAAGATCATCAGTTAACAGTGAAATGTCCCGCTCAGCTTGGTCACAATTCTGTTTACCAGATTTAAGGATATATCTACTTTTTGTCTTAAAAGGAATAAAACAAAAGAATTGTAAGTTCACTGTAGCTGCAATGAAAATATCTCAGCCTGACATCATGTTTACCCTGCTATCCGTGCAAATATGAAACATAGACCAACACATGTACAGAGTTCATGCGCTCCAGTGTGAATGTTTCCCTCCATTATGGGGCTGTTGGGCTCATCTCAGTTAGTATAAAGGGGTGGTGGTGAATGGGCTCTTTTAGCCAGCTGTAATTGAACCTGACCCACTTGCACAATTAACTCTAACCCATAATATTTGCTCGGCGGTATTGGGTTTTGGATGGCTCGGCCCCAGCGGTGAGGTCGACCTCAGCATAGCCATCAATCACTGCTGCTCCCTGAAGGGGTGGGGCTCCAACATGACCCAAGGAAGCACAGTGATTATTGGATTGCTGCCGAAGGTAAAGATGACTCGAGGAATTTCCAAGTTCTCCCGCATCACTGAGAGCCAAGTTGTCAGTTTAATAAAGTTTTTCCTCTGAGACTTCCATTGTATTCCTTGTTCGTTCTCCAGTAATATTCTGAGTCCACTTTAAGAAGGAGTGTGGGACCAAATACTTTTTGAGTACCTGTCAGGAACTGAAGTTACACAGAAGATGCTTGGTCAAATTCTTCAAAATATAGTGAAAGCGATTAAAGACTCGTCTCATTTGATGATCGTCAGTTGTTGCTCCGATGGTGCACTGTAGGCATCATCATATGAGCTTCGGGATGCTATTGCTTTGCAATGTACAGAGTTTACAGAGCACCATGTAGTCGAGTCTCTATCTCAAACAGTCCCACACTCTGGAGGATGTGTCGAGGTTTTTTTAGCTGCAGCTGTCCTCCAGGGGAAAGCTTGGTTTGACCGGGCTCAGACACTTATTGCGACGCGTCAACGCATGTTATTCAAATCAACATATTTTTGTAATCGATATTTCCAAAGTCAAGAGGGAATTTTCTCAGCCAGCAATAGTTGTGTATCGTGGTTAGAGCTGAAATGATTAGTTGACTAATCTTTCAGTGTATCGACTAGACAGCCGACTAGAGTTTTGACCACACATAAAATCAATTGTTGGGATGAATGGATGTGACTTTTTCAGTCCCGATACTGATGGCATACCTGGTCTTGGGTATATTCCGATACCAATGGATCTGATACCAGCTGTATGCCTCACTGTGTAGAAGTGACTGGCATCGTTCTTTTGTGTGTAAGGAAGCATCAAAAAAGTGAGATGTGCGTTGACTCATAGGCTTCTCTTCCTGGATACAGTAGTACAATAGTAATGGGCTGAGTATGTTTTGAAGGTGCAATGCCAATGTTATTATGCATCTCAAAAATAAGATATTCAAAGAGTCTCAAGGCTCAGCCGGAATCATGTTCACGTTTCACTCTGGTTGCTGCAGACGTCTTAAATAGCCTTTATTCATGCTGTGCATCAGAGTGGCATTATTTAAAGGAGCAAAGCTGAGACCTACTTTCATCTGTTCTCCCAGTAAACATACTCAGGGCTCTGCATACATGCACTTAATTGGTACATCTCTGCAGAGTCCACAGGGAGAGAGGCTGACACACACACACACACACACACACACACACACACACACACACACACA
>NW_022280109.1:677979-709734 GCF_004355925.1 Anarrhichthys ocellatus | reverse complement strand
ACACACACACACACACACACACACACACACACACACACACACACACACCTTCAGGGAAGAACACCTGAGCTCTTGTAGTTTGTTTGTCTTTAAAGGCCCATGAGGATGAGGGGGGAGTCTTCATTTTGTCACCAGCTAGGTGGATTCACAAGCTTTAAGGAGCCAGGTCCTAATTTAACCCCCATTGTAGCATCGATATCAGCAGAGACAATGGAGATGGGAGCTAATGAGATCTCATGAGAGTGGAGACGCAGGTTTGGTGGCTCCGTTCATTAGGCGACGTGACTTTCAGAAGCAAAGGCGCATATATTTTAATACAAGTAACCGATTTTTGTAAGAAAATGTGATCACTCTAATAATGGTGAGGACTGTGTTCTGTCCCCCAGCAACCACCAACACACACACACACACACACACACACACACACACTGCACCGCTGCTCCATTCAAACAGTGTTTGAATGGAGGCAGCTGCTTTGCATTTTCTACAACTAAAACGATTTAAAGCTGTCCCTGTGTTTTGTGAGTCACCTCGTGTTGAAGGTCGCTGGCCTCTCTTTAACGGCTACTCTCTCTTTCATTTCAGTGTGCAAGGATCCACCATACAAAGTGGAGGAGTCTGGATACGCAGGCTTCATCTTGCCTATTGAAGTTTACTTCAAAAATAAGGTACATTTTACCCACCAGCCAACTGTATGTTTCAACACTGGATTCATCTTTGTTTTGGTTGTGTGATGGTAGAATGCTCCTCTTCCTGCCTTTCTTAATGAGGGGAAGAATGACATGCAACCAAACTCTAACCAGGGACATTGTCATACATTGTAATCACCTCCACCACCAGGCAGCCCTGAAACTACAGTTTTAGGGAAATATCTGTTGAATTAAAATATGTGGAACATATGTATTTTTCCACGAAGATTTGACCATTAGTGCAGTTCCCGTAAAATCCTGCCTGATCAGAACAGGCTGAATGTTTGGCCTGTGGTGTCAGACAAACAACTTCACTCGGCTTCCTTGACTCCTTGACACCTAAATCCACAAACACCTGGTAGGCCACCTGGACCGGGGGCCCACAACTAAAAGGACCCCAAAAAGCTATAGATTTAACATCGTGTTTCGATATGAGAATAATTGAATTATGTTACTTTTCTAACTCATTATACCCCAAAATATCTCACAAATGGCCCCCACTTGGATGAAAAATATGGAAGTTGACTGTATACTACTTACTGTGTACAAAAACATTGTATCTGACTGAGAAATGTTACTCACAAACTCTAACAATTCAAATATGATTTATTATTATTCATGAAACTATCCAGCATTAAATTAGAATGGAAAGCTCCACCTTGAACAGAGTGAAGTACAGACAGACATTATCAGCAGTACTTGCTGATAATGTCTGTCTTTACCCATCACTTGAAGTAAACATTTAAATGCAGCACTTTTACTATGCACTATTAATAGTCTTACTATGAATAGATGTATTATTAAATAAGCTATAAACTGAATTCAGAGTATCTATGATTCAGTCAGTGTCTGCAGGGATTGCCTCCCTGTCCCTTTTTAAAGGAGGGGACACCAAATGGTAGAAAATCAAAGTGGACTTCACTTCAAAGTTCTGCATTTAATTTATGTTTTCTTCCAGCATGACAACAATTCTAAAGCTGTGTCTTTGAAAAGGTCAAGTCAGTCCATAAAGTGGTGTATTTGCATCGTGTGCTGCAGGTTTGCAACACAACTTGAAAATGTCTCATAAGGCATTGTTAAACTTTCAATTTCAGTCATTCTGGAGAACCAGAAGGACTTTGTAGTTAGCATCTGAATGCAGCATAGTGGTGTTGATGCAAGAACATAATGTTGGTTAAGTCGTGATGGTGACCGTTCTCCTCTTTTCCCTCTCTGGGTGGACCACCACTTCTCCTCAGGAAGAACCGAAGAAAGTCCGCTTTGATTACGACCTGTTCCTCCACCTGGACGGCCACCCGCCTGTCAATCATCTCCGCTGTGAGAAGCTCACCTTCAACAACCCGACAGAGGAGTTTCGTAGGAAGCTGCTGAAAGCTGGAGGGGTAGGAGTCCGAGGGGGAGGCGGGACTTGAGTGACACTTCTTAATGCAATACTGCAACTTGTACTGCAGCCCACCCAGGAGGAAAAACTTTCATCTCTTTTTGTTCCAGGGAAAGTCAATGGAGTTCAGTTCTATGTTATGAAACACTCATGCACAGCTCATTCAGTGTCACACATGAATACAGTTCCACTCGACCTGCCTTACTTCAGCCACAGTAGATCTGCTGTTTTTACTGATTAATTATGAACATCATTGAAGAATAAGGCTGATCATATTATTATTGTCAACATATCTTATGAAAAAAACTCAAACGGCTGGCTCTTAAAAGTCAATGATTGGAGCCCCAGTCAAAAGACGTGCTTCCAGTGGAATGACTTTGTTTTGTTAGCTGCGTCATATTACACTGCAGGAGCACCAGCATGACAGGCTGTACACTTACAAACCCAGCTTTGAAATGACCTAACCACAGGTGATGGTAACTGGGCCAAATACAATACACCAGTTTTCACCTTTGTGGCTATCAATGTTGCAAACAGGACATTTGTCAATGTCGGTGGTCAGGTGACAGTCTAACATATTACACATGGCACACGTGGCCTTTGATGTGTGAAACAGGACCTCTGCCCTTTCTTCTTCAATGTTTCTAAGATTTGATTTTCTGAATGTGTTTGCATGCTTTTAGATTCCAAATATTCCAGTGGACTAATAAGGAGGCCGTAATGCCGGTACATTAATAGCACAATCATGTTTTTCTGTGTAAGGAGTACTGTTCAGACCTGAGAAAGCTGCTCTTTGTTTACCTCGAGCTCGCCACCACAGCTGTTCACAAGAGAAGTGTGACTGTGCATGCCAAATGTCATTCTGTTACAGTATATGAGGTGTAACTTAACCACTCCTCTTATCGGTTCTCCTGCTCTGAAGAGGCTTTATTGTTTGTTCACTGAGTCTTTTGTGTATTTCTTTATCATTTGATTTTAGAACTGTTAAATTGTTAAATCACACAGATTCCAGTGATTTTCTTTTGCTTTAGTATTGTTTTAAGAAACTTATACAGTGCAGAATAAATTACTACAAATTTAGCATCACTTAGATCAGCTGATCGCATCACTAAAGCTCTCTATGGTTGTGGGTTTACCATTAGTTGCATCCAGGAATATCCTGATAAGGATTGTTTTGGCCTCAATCCCTGACCTTTTAATATCGGTATTGCCGATACCAAGTCCAATCAAATGCTAAATGTTGATTAAATATTTATCAAACACCTTTAACTAACAGCTGTAACTAAATTCGACCCCAATTTGATCCAAATATCAAAAGTACCACAAACCCGGCAACAGCCATGCTTTAGTTTGGCCCGACGTCAAGCTGATATGACCTGCTTCCTGTTTGTCATTTTAACTGGGGTGAGCGACAAAAAAATAGAAGCAGCTAACTGTGTGTTAAATCTGCATTTTTTTTGTGGCTTACCCCAGTTAAAATGTCATTACATTCCATTAATTTAGCTGACGCTTTTATGCAAAGCCAATCATGCAAGTACATCAACTTCAGCGAACATGCTGAACTGCTTTAAATGCTACATTTAGAAACGATGAGAGATAGAGAACGGGTTCTTTTATGGGATAATGTGCAGTGTGAACACATGACTTTTCTCCACAATGGTGGAACGAACTCCCCATTGACATCAGGACAGTAAACCGTTTAGATTTTGTTGAGTAGGAGCAAGGGCTCAGTGGTAATGGCCAGTAGCAGAGCGTATTGGACAGGCTGGTTTGACAATGTCATTGATGTACGATTGCCCTGGGTCATGCGCAGCACAGTAGGCAAGTCGGTCGGTCGGTCGAAGATTTGTGCTGTCAACTGTCTTTCAGACCGGGGAAAACTATTATTAGTAGAAAAAGGCATGTGAGCGAATAACAGAGCAGGGGACCCAGAACGTCACCCTGAGGGACCCCGCTTGTTCAAGCACAGATTCTCTCCCTGTAAGTGCTCTCTCCTTGAGGTAGGATGGGAAAAGGGAGAGTGGAGAGTCTGAGACTCCCAGTTCTTGGAGGGCGGAGAGGAGGATCTGGTTCATCATGTCAAAACACTGCTGAAAAGTGTAGCAGGATGACGGAGGAGGAGAAGACTGCTCTTGCAGTGTGGAGTTCCTCTGTGATGGCGAGGAGGCCCGTCTGAGTGGAATGGCCCGCTTTGAAACCAGACAGGTGGGGGTCAAGAAGGTTGTTCTGGTGGAGATGTGCAGAAAAGAGGGACATCAGCACATTCAAGTGTTTAAGAACGAAAGAGGGACTGGTCTGTAAATCTTAACATCAGAAAGTTTTGACTGAAGGTTCCTTTAACCAAATGATGTTTCACGTTCACACATTTTCACTTGCATATGGAGAAAAAAGCTCTCAGTGTGGTAACGGAGAGCAGTGGTGCAGTACAGAAATGTGCAGTACAGAAATGATCCATCAGACTTTAATTTAGCTAATACCTATCCATTGAAATCTGCCCCCATATGATCCTTAGGATGGGCTCAGGACATCCCTAGTTGCTTCCTCAGCGTTTGGTTCAGTCAGTCTGTTGGTCCCCTGCCAGAGGACCCCTGTAGTCTGGAGGTTTTATGACTGGAGCTAAGTGCTCTTTATTTACTTTGGCCTGCACCTCCTTCTCAGCCTCAAAAAGGCTGACATTGACCATATCGAAACTCACATTATCTATCGTGTCTCATCACATAAAGATCTGAGAACATTACTTTGAACAATTTCATTGAATTCAAAGTTTCTTTACCAAACCTTGTTCCACTGTTTTGGATATTAATAATGTAATGAGTATTTGGCTTAGCTAAAAATCTTTTGTATTTTAGAGAATTAAACTGTAAACTTTTGTTGTCCTCCCTTTAACAGCAACGGGATCCTCACAAACGAAGTTCAGAAGACTCAAAAGTAAGATTTCCACCATGCTTTGGGGCTCATGAATGAACCAGGCTTCTCTAAAGATGATTAACAACTTGGACAATTCTAGAAAGTGGCACAAATAGTTTGTTGTGTAATGATAGCGGTACGTTTATCCTGGCTGGGAGATTTACCGTCCCAATACAAACACACTGAAGCAGCTGTGCTGTCTGTATTTGCATATTCTGGCCATCGGTGTAGCCCTGTAATGACTGCAGGATATTCCAGCAAAAACTTTAGATTTTAAATGTGTGATGAGTAGACACTCTTGGCAGTGAAGATGGGTGTGCACTAATTAGGTTATACTGGACAACTTGTAGTAACCGTGAACAGTTACTGTACTTTTAAAACACTTCTATTATTGGTTATAATTGGTGTTTTGACTTCTCCATGTTATTTAACAAATGTGTTCCAAAACATCTTTGCTGTTGAATTTGCAGTTTATGCAGGTGATTTAAAGGAAACTGCTAAACAAACTTCATTCACTTTCTTTTCAAAGTGAGGTGAGAAGATCATCATCAGTGTCAGGTCTGTGTGTTCACTGCAGTGCTGGAGTCAGGATGTGCTGAGCTTAGCTTAGTTATGTGCTGAGCACAGTGTTAGATAGGTGGATTAAACAAAGACGTTACACGTCAATTGAAGAGCTTCGGAGGTGTAAGGTGTGTTTATGAACTTTGGACAGAGCCATGCTAGCTGGTTCTCCGTGATACCAGTCTTAATGCTAAGCTAGGCTAACCACACCCTGACTCCAATTCAATTTTTACAGTTTGATATCAACTATTTTCTTATCTCACTGTCAGAAAGGAGGTGAATAGGCGTAAGGAGGTTAATAGGCTTTTAGATTTGAATTGTAATGCCAAATAGCAGACATGCCATGAATGAATATAGAATACAAAAGGAACTGGTTTAAGTCTTTGCTACTGCCTCTCAATACTGTAATCTGATCTAACAATACGTGAATACCAAGATGTCAGCTTTTAATACTCAAATCCTTTTGGATCTCATGAAGTATCAAAAACCTTTAAGTTTCATACCCAGTCCAACTTTTCAACTTTCAAACTGTACCCCAACGACAAATCTTTGAATGCTCTGATGATTTTGGTTTGCTGCTGTTCCTCTGGCAGGTGATGGTAATGCAGGAGGGCTCCACCTCCCTGTTCGCCCAGCACCTGAAGCTGCCTATGCTTCCCAACAGCTCACTGACATCCACCATCTCTGATCCAAAGAAGAGCAAAAGCTTCCATGGCTCAAAGGTCAGTGTTGTTTCCAGGTACCTTCTCCTCTGCCTCCACTCTCGACCCCACCCAGCTCTCAAACTTTTCACCTCTTCAAAGGATCCAGGCCCTAATCCCCCACACATTGGGCAGGTTCAAAGACCTTTAAGATATTTAAACCCAGGCATTTCAAAGAGATCCAACTTTTGCTGAAGCAAACTTTTTGTTGGCTGCCGCTCAGCACTGATTCAGAGACATGCTGTGAATCTTTGACCTGGGGGTTAGACAATGCCCATATTTTGCTCCAATGTCCTTTTAAAACTTCTTAAGTTTTAGACAATAACATACACAATTAGTAAAGGGAATCAATGAGAAAGATGGGGAAGAGAGAAGGCATACATGATGGGCCTACAGGTGAGAGATGAGACATCTCGTGCACCACTAGATCATGTATGTCAATACGCCAGCATGTTGTTCCCATTATGTTAGTTTTAGTCCCTTTAAATAGTGTCATTTAGGAGCCAGGTTAGGAGAGGCCCATTTCACATGGAAACAGTTTCCAGTCTAAACACAGTGTGTGTGATGAATTACTTGTGGAGCAGGAGGTCACACACACACACACTCAATTCAAAAGTAGTGTATCGCACACTTTTATTGTAAAAGTACTGCTATATGAACAAAAGTGCAATAACATTTGGTTCACGAGATGCAGGTAGCATGTTTTTCATACTTTGTTGGCATCTTATTCTGAAAACCGGATGTTCGTTTAAAGAAACCGGATGTTATCTGACGTTAATCTTTCCGCTAACTTTCAAAGTCCTTCGCTCGCTCCCGATATGTGCCGTTTGAATGCGTTTACCGTGAATTTCAGCATATAGGTGCACTAAAGTGTAAGTGTCTCCTGACTTTACCGCAGCGATGTCCAGTAGTCTCCAGGGAGAGCAACAGCTGGTGCAGCTTCTCTCTTTATTTCTGCCCCCCCCCCCTCGACCAGAAGCGGAAGTCACCTTTTCTCTATGGCAACCCTGAAGGGACATCATATCTCCAATACAAAACGATAAACATGAGACAGTCTGTTACAATAATAATAAATTCAAAATACTTACCTGTTTTTTTTTGTTTTTTTGTTGTTGTTTTATTATTATTATTATTATTATAACCCCTTCAGGGATTTACATGAACTTGGGTCACCTGCTAACCTGCCAATGTCACGGTGCTGAAAGGTCTGTTAAAAAGTGCCACTTTAGTGATCTCTTCAATGTTGATGGCAGCAGAGGCACTAAAGCAGGTTTATGTTGAGGGAGATAGGTTCACTGCTGCGGAGGAGTCCACTGGAGTTCAGAAACGAGCCGACAGCTTTACACCCTGAGGTCCCGGGGTCACACAAAATATAGGTTTCAGAGGTGGTTGGCCCAAGTTGTGACCCCCCGTCATCGTCTAGACTGCTTTAATGGCTTTACTGCATTGATGAAATATTGACACGGGGGCTGGAGGTGAGACCCAGGGACAAATGGCCCCCGCCGTTAGAAGGAATGCATTTCCTCCTTTCTCCACATTGCCCTTCGCTCCACTTTTAAGGGTGCACATGTGGCTGCTGAAAAGGCCCCCTCACCCCACTGAACAGCACTGTTCAAAAGAAGTACTGAGTTTGCTCTTTAAGCCCATAGATGTGGACTAAGAAGACCCTTTTTTTATAAGAATAGACCTCTTTTCACAGACGGTAATGCCAAACTACAGGGTGGCATGTGTGTAAGAGGCAGAAGATTAATCTTCATTTGACCTTGCTGCCTGGTTTTTGCTCACTTTGTTGTTTGGTACTATACATTTTAGAAGTACTACATGAAGTCCAAAGTCAACACAATACGAAGAGCAAGAGGACAACATTATCAGGAGTCATGTTTCTCCTGAATGCTGAGATTTAAACCCAAAATGTTTTTCATATTCAGGGTTATTCAGTTATTTTTAGTGGCACTTACTTATATCAGTTATTATCACAGCAATACAAGCCCATACCGTCCTCAGACGACAGTATTTCCCAGTGGCTAATTATCTGCTTGCTCTTTTATGTTTGCCCTCTGACCTAAAGTGGGATTTCCCTCTACCCCGCTCCATAATCCTTTGAGCTGAAGTTTATTCTTCTGTAGCTTATATGATTCTGTGTAATTCTGCTCTAACACCCTAAATGTTGGGTGAAATTCCTTCAGACCTGACTGAACTTGCCATCATGCAGTTCGTACGTCATGATTTGGACCACGAAATCTAAACCTGTTGCTCATCGTTGAGCCTTTTGTTCTGTAGGATGGGTTCATACAGTGATGGATCTTTCTCACGTGTTGGCTTTGATTCACAGGACGGCTCCAAAGGAAGCGGTATCACCCTTCTCACCACCGCCACAACCAACAGCACCAACAGCAGCAGCTTCTCCAAACTCCACAAGCCCTCCAAGGACCACAAAGACAAGCCTCCAAAAGACTTGAAAGAGCCCAAAAGTGCCTTCAGAGACTCTGGCTGGGAACCCAGCAAAGCCCCCAAAGAACCTTCCAGGAAACCCAAAGAGAACCAGCCACTTAGAGATATCAATCCTAAAATGGGCTTCAAGGAACCCAAGTCTTTGTCCAAGGAGCATCGGACTGAGGGGACGACTCACGGGTCAGCGCTAAACAAGCGTCTGTCAACCCCTGACGGGGACGATCACGTGACCAAAAAACGTAAAAAGGGATTTGTGGATCCAGCAGGGAAGCAGACGTCTGGGTCAGACGCTCAACATTTGGATAAGAATCTCTTGAAGGATAGATCGCAAGTGCGAACGAGTAAACTGCGACCGGAAGGTGACGAGGCAGACCGCAGGAAGGTGTCGACACTGCCGCCATTCCAGGAACTGGTGGACCCCAATGACTCGGATATGGAGGACCAGTCCACCAAATCAGATGTAAGTAGAACGTCTTTCTAGTTGTTATCAAAACCAAGAGTGTAAGAGTTCTTAAGAGTACATTGGACTCACTGATTTGAGCTTTCAGGCCATTTTACGGAAAAAGTAGTGAAAGGAGCGGTTGTGGACAGCAGTCCAGTTCTTCCAAGGCTTTGAAGGGGATGGTTTGTTGGTGGTCAGTCCTTCCTTGGCGTGGAAGCGCTATAAAATCAAATGACCAACAGAGAGAGAAGCTTCTGTCATGGGGGTCCGGTGGACTACACAGGGCTGGGCAGGGGAAGAAGTGGTGGCCGTCATTAACTACTTCTTAGCTTAGCGTCATTAGCTGCATTCATCTGGGTGGCCAAACAGGAAGCGGACAAAACTGGAGTAAGAAGGTTAAAAGATACAGTTTTGTTGCCCTGTTAACAGCAAGTGTTTTCGTAAAGGAAGTAATTGAATATGGATGTGGAATGTGCTCAAGTATTCCTCTCCAGCTGCACATCAAGAGCACTTTTAGAAAACTTCATGTCTACAGTGGCTGCTTTCATGAATAGGCTGACATTTGACTGGGTTGCCTGGTCCACGCACATTTGGTGGAGAACCTCCCCATGAAGACGGACTGTTTTAAAGCCAAATAGTCGACAAGAAAGGTTTATGGTTTTACAACACCTGAGGAGAAAGGGAAGACGCGGCAGTGAATAGCCCAGAGTTCCCCTTTAATCCTTTTAGTTTTGAGAGAAGAAAAAGGGCGAGCGTTTGTTGGAGAAAGGTCTTCGTGCTTTGAGCACTTTTCTTTTATGCGATGGTGTTTTCATTTCTATTCTCTAAAGCTTGTATAAAGCGTGGGTCTTTGTCTATCTTTCTCCTTAGGGGCAGCTTGTTTAGCCAGGGGAGTTATTACTTAGCACTAGCAGAACCCGTGTTTTTGTCTGCGCTGTATGTAAATGCCTTTTAAAGTTTTCCCATACCGAGGCTGGGGGTCGGCCGGTTGTAAAGGGGATGTGGGTTGACAAATGCCAGGTGTTTGATCCTCCCCAGGCCAGCGACTCCGGTGGGCGAGCGCCGGGCCGACACAGAGCGCCACTCTCATTTCTCATGTGACCACTTGTTTGATCTCGGTGTTTTCCTCCGAGCACCGGGCCAGAAACAGCAGAAGGGAGGAAATGTGGAGTAGGTGATGACATGAAGGGAGAGCAGGCTGGAGCAGTAGCACGGGAACCTGTTTAGAGCACTGGATGTGGGCACAGGAGGAGGGATCCGTCACCTGCACAGGTTTGTGTTTAAAAAAGCCCAAATCCACTTCCTCACAGATGCATGCTTTGTAGATGGCTTAAAGTATTTTTATCCGACTGATGTCTGACACTCAGAAACAACTTAACCCTTTAATGTTAATCCAGTGAGGTTTTGTTTTCTTCATAGAGCCTATGGACGGTAATAACAAAACATGTTTTTTATTTTTTATTTTTTAAGCCTTTACCAAACTTAGTCACCATTTACAAGTAAATGTGCATGTTAGCAATCTGCATGTATTAGTCTCCCTTACAGTGACAAACAGATTATTTATATTGAGAGAAATTATGAATACAGCACTTCAGCTATAACATGGACAATAAACATTTTAAAAGATAAATAGAAGGGTCAAATAAATACAGTTAAGGTTATATGACCTTAACTTACAGTGAAAAGGTCTGGTTTTAAAATCCCAGTAGCCTTTGGGTTTCTCTGGGTGTGGGCTCACTGGAGTGCCAGAGAATGCTCAGTCAGGTTGAGGAAAGTACAGCACATGTTTCAGCTACAATGACCTAACAGCTGAGAAAACCATGAAAGGGTTAACCGCAGCAAGACTGAAAATGAGCCGATACATTTGTGTCGCCAATCACGACATGTCGGTATAAATGAGTTGGCTGTGTTTGAATGAATCTACAGTGTCAAACTGAAACAGTTTTGTTTGGACAGCCCCTGCTGCATCAGACAAGCACACCGAATGCTCTTGCTTGGTCTTGTTTGCTGGCATTTCTTGTTGGCCAGCCTAACTGTGCCAAGAGTTAAGAGAAGAGGCCAGATCAGTGCCGGCCAACCCCCGGCTAAAGACCATTTATTGTCTTTGAGGAGGGCAGCTTGGGCGGCTTTGAGCAAAGCGGGACAAAAGCCCTTAAAAGGAGCGGTGGTTAGATTTATGGCCCTGTGAAGAAGCTGTCCCATAAACCAACAGACCAGCTGTGTGGTGTTTGTTGGCGGGAGGTGACAGCCATTGAAGTCGCTCTGCCTTTTGTCCTCGCGTCTCTCTTTTTCTCTCATGTTTCTTCTGGAAGTCGCTTCTCGCCACAACAAGTACATTTTAAACTCCTGTTAGAATGACATGTTTTAAACCCACATCTCTAGTTGTTGTGCGTGGGTCACAAATACTATCCCACTTACTATGGGAAACTGTACATGTTGGGAGACTGATTCTACCACGGTACCTGGTAGCTGTCATATCTAACAGCCTCATCCTCACTTTGAAAAGCTTTGGCATCTTCTTTGCAGTTCTGCTACATTTTACAATCTAGGATGTTTTAAATGGACAGAATTAAAAACACAACACTGGAGCTGTTAGAGGTGTATATACCGGTTCTGCTCTACTTGGCGGTGAAACATTCTGATGGTAACAATACTGCTGACAATTTCTCTTACATGAATATAGACGTTTTCAGAGGGCCCCTAAACACGACACAGCACTTCTGCATTGGTTTTGCATTTTGCCACAAGAGAAGTCCTTTATTTCCAGTCACATAGAAGCAGAAGAACCAGAGCAGGACCAGAACACCAGAGTCCTGCTCTGTCTCTGTTCTTCACGTCACTGGCCAAGAGGAAACTCGTGGTTATGTTCTTCTTTGTTAGTGAGATTGTGGAGGTGCAGACAGGCAGGTGGTGCTAGTGACTTGCAAGAGCCCAACATAATTGTGCCACAGTCCATTATGTTCTACGGTTCTACCTTTTGTAACTATTAACACCCATCCTTTTGGCACTTGAAAGTAGGAAAAAAACATTTTGTGACGGTCTGAGGACTGACACATTATGAATAAAGGGAGTTCATGTGATTGACGGTCGACCATCATAAACACCCAAAGAAATCCGAACATGAAAATATGAAGAATCGAATCTCAGACACATTTCAAGTCATTTCCACCAGCCGTCTTAACTTCAACTTTAAATGAACAACCTGCTTTACTTTACTATGTTTTAGAATATTTGATGTCAATTTCAACAAAGTTGCAGTATAACTGTTGTTAATTTTATTAGAATCCAAGGCAGTTTTGGTGCGACATCATTTTACTGTATTTGACCTCTAATAGTGATTTTAATTTATATCATATCAATACCGAGTACTGTGACTGTTTTGCCACAATAATTAGATACGTCAGATCCTTCCTAACTATAGGAGAACAAGTCTTCTTGGTTTTCTGGCACATTTCTACTGAATTCAGGAGACTGATGGCCCAAAACAACTTTCTCTCAGTTTGCTCCGCTGTGTGCATTTTGATCATGTTGATCATTTCTCCATTCAGTCTGTCATGTACTGTGTAGCGGTGTGTTGTGTCCTTATTTCTGTCAGATGCTGAGAGCTCTGTTTCAGAGCGCTGACACTATCTCCTCCTGGAATACTGATGAGGCCTGTTTGTCTCACACACAACACTTACAAGCAGCATTTATCTTCACGATCTATTCATCTGTCAACTATTTTCTCGATTAACTGATTCGTTATTTGGTCAATAACATGTCAGAAAATTGTGAAAAATGCTCTTCCATCCTGATAACGGTCCAAAACCCAAAGATGTGTTTACTATCATAGAGGATGAAGAAAAGCTGAAAATATTCACGTAAAATAAACTGCAACAGGGGTGTTTTCCCATTTAGGCTTAAAAACAAATGAATCGATTATCACAACAGTTGACGAATGGACTATTTGTTGCAGTTGTACTTCATTGTTTCCTTATAGTATTAGTTGTAATCAGAAATGCAGTAGAAAAATGTAGGTTACTGTTGTGTTGGTTGTCGTCCTTCTTGTTAAATGCCATGACATGTGCTCGACCGATCCTGAAAGCACCTGAAACTTTGAAACATGTAGCATCTCCTCCTGATGTGTCCCCACCGTGGAAATACAAGCAGAACCTGTGGCCGGTGTTTTGTTTGGCTCCTGCAGTAGAGTTGGAGCATGACCATTTTAGGGCAATATTGATTGTGTATGATTTTTGCATCAATGTGATTTATCAGTTATTTCATTTGCAGGCTTGGATTGCTAAAAAAGCTCAACGCACTGCAACGTCAGAGAGTCTGCATTGAATAAAACAACACATACCAAGCATTTAGAAACGGCATAAAGAAAACAGGCAAATACAGAAATGCTGCCTCTTGATTAGTTAACCTTCATGCACTACGAGGGCTTGGTGATAATTCAATATCATTTATTGGCTTTCAATGTAATCGTATATATTATTATTGAGATATGTGATAATATCAAGCATAAACTAACTCTGATTTCTCAGAAACTGATTAAAATCAGTGAAATCAAACCATTGTCTGAATCTGCATGTGTGTGCATGCATGTAAACATCGTCAGTGTACAGCTGGAATTATTTGTGCTTTTTTTCTTCCTCTATAATTTCATAAAAAACTTAACAACTTCAGTGCAAAAAGGAACTTAACTACATGAGAAAGTACTCCGTACTTTGCATTTGTAAAGTACTGAGTATAAGGAGGAAGCAGAAATAGGCTTTAGCATGTGGTTATTGCATATAAACTATTATTGTATTGAATAACCAGAAAAGATGCTGTATCTTGATATCTAGATATCAAATGACTTATATCGTGATAGAAGATATTTGAGGTTTTTGCACTGTGTCCTCTATTTTTGTCGCTTACGATCTGGCAGCTTGTCGCTACGTTTGTATAGAGGTGGACGCCCAGAAACGTCCTTAACACAGCAAAATGAGACCATCCAGAGAATCCATGTGACTTGCTGGGTGTGTCCATTTCATGTGCACACGTGTCGGCTAGTGTGAACTCATTGTTCCCCTGAGCATGCTTGTTGTAATTTACGAGCTGCCCACACATCTAAAGGTCTGTTTAAAGTGGACTGTCTCAAAGTGATAAGAGCTGGCCAGTGTCAGACAGACCACACAGCTGCTCACTTTAAAGCTCATTTTATCCACTCTTTCTTTTCTTCCTATATTGTGGATGGAACAAGACAAGAAAAGCATACTACTGAAAATGTATCTCCGCTGTCAGCTGCCAGTGTGTGTAAGCTCATTGAACAAAGCAAATGCACCGTTGCCTATAACTGATAAGGAATGTCATATGCATAGTGTGTTTCTGTTGGAACACACGTTTCATGGATTATTTCCTCCTGTCATCTGGGAGGGTCATCAGGTTCACAGACTTGCAGAGTTGTGTGCTAATATGAGACGGTGTGATCCTCGTCATGAGATAAGTTGACATGGACAGGGGTCAGGGTATCTGCAGGTCTTGAAAGTCACAAAACGTTTTTAAAAGTCATTTTATTTCCAAATTTAAATATTTTTTATTACATTAGTTATAACTTCTCTGATATATCTGATGGGAGATGTACAGATATAAAGGTGTAATTACTGCTAGCTACAGTAGTTAGCGTCAATCTTTGCAAAAACTTAAATTCTTTTTTTTTTTAATTACCAAAAAAATCCATATCATCGTCAAAATATGTATCATGATATATGCTGTTTATTAAGTGTGTCCAAAAAAGGAACATTTGTATATTAGTATACACCAGTGGTGGGCCAGCAAGGCCTTCTCTGCTGGCCTAAACAGAATCACAAAGTTAGAGCTATTTTATAATTTAATATTTTTCCTTAAATACACTACATGTATTGTAATATTTTCCCCATTATCTTATGTTCTCATTGCACAGCTACTGTCTTCCTCAGTTGCTCTGCTTCCAGTGCAGCTTGTTTTAAGGAGAGCTTTTATCCAATCAGATTTCACCTCTGTGTCTCTAGGTAAGAACAGAGGCCAGAGGCCTGCAGACTCACAAGTGCATCCATGTGCAGTTTAAGTGAATGGGGACGATATTGTTGATTGTCATGGTGTTCAACCAATCAGATCTTTAGTTTGACATGTTGGGCGTATTCTTTGACGTGTCAGAGCCTGCTAGCTGGCCTAGCCATACGTGATTGGTCAGTGGGCTAGCCTGACTTGTTGGGCGGTGACAATCCCAATATCTGCTGTCTCTGCTGAGCGGACATTTTCAGCCTCAAACGCATTAAAACGTATTCAAGAAATACAACTGGGGAGGCTCGACTGTCTTCACTGGCGTCCATGAATCCAAAAGGACTTCTTACTGGAACTAAAACGCACGGATGTACTGAACAACCGTGAGATTAAACTCTTTGTTAACAAAGAAAGGAGGATGGACTTTGTCTTTAAATAGTGAACAGCAGCTCTGGTAAGTGAACTGCTTTTGTTTTTACATCTGCAGTAGCTTTATATGCTTGTTTATATATTATTATTTGTACAACTTGTTTTTATGAATACGGATTTTTGTTTGGTTTTATATGTGATAGGAACTATTGTTAGGTCCAATGTTGCTCTGGGGACACATTTAGTCGGTGCCAGTGTTGCCAACTTGGCGACTTTCTCGCTAAATCTGGCGACTTTCCAAACCCTCATGGCGACTTGTTCTAGTGTTGTTGGAGACTTGTCTGGTGTTTTGACTCTGACGTTAAAGCGCGTACGTTCTGCACTCACAGGTCACTCTCACAGCAGCCTCGCGCAGCAGTCCCAGCTGCAGTCAGAGCAGAGGAGACGCACTCTCGGCGTATTCATGTATCTGCACTCTGCATGTGTATTTATAGGTGTTGAGCTTCATTTTTACACGAAACAAATAATAACCGTAGCTGTGTTTCAGCTGCAGGACAGCAGTGAAGGCCCAGGTATAACATGCACGGCCCGCCACTGGTATATACTACGACATAAAAACGTGGTAAATATTAGTAGAACAAACGTTTACTTAAACAGAACCAGATTTCAATAAGTAATTGTTGTGTTGGGACCTCCAACCAGCCAGAGGCAGCAGGAATCAAACCCCAGGACTCTCACGTGTTGGGTGGTAGACCTGCCGAAAAGCTGACATGATGACTATTTGAGTGCAGTCACATGCATGATGGTCGATGTCGTGAGCAGTTTTGAGTTTCAGCAGTGTTTGTGTGTAGTTTGCTGCATGTTTATAGCACATCATTTAGACTCAGTGATTTATGGTGCTTGATGGAGATCTGAGGCTCGAGCACTAAAACTGGCCCGGCTCTTTTCAGATGAGGCCAGGAGCACAGCAACAGTGTAGATCTGTTGGATGTCGGCTTCAGGCCCTGAAACGCTATCCAAAGTCTGTTATGCTGGCTTTCTACAAACAATGTGAAGTTTCCAACCCCAAGATAGGATGACCCTGACAACATCAGCAGGCGTATTCCCTCCCATAGACCAGACCGCCATTGCGTCATCGATCGCCAAGGCCGGGCCACGTTTTGGGCAGAGAACATCACATTAGGAGAGAAACAGGAAGATGCCCAAAAGCTGTTGTGTAGCGTGTTGTGAAACATATAAACAGATGAGTCCAGATCTGATCCAGGTCATAAGACCCATGAATACCGTGGCGGCTTTAGTCCTCCTTGTTTGGCTGGCAGGCAGCAAATCATTAACATATTGAATGTGTTTCAGTCACACACTAAATAATCAGCCATGAGAACTTGGACTTCTGGTGGACAGAACGTGGAACGTTTCTTAATATATATCATTGCATGAAAGTGGTCAAAAGTCAACATTGCAGATATCTGCCAAATGATTGGATGCTGTTGTTCACAAACTGTGTTGATCAAATATCGGTCTGCTTCATCATGTGTGTTTTATTTATCTCTGTTTGTTCTCTCTTCTCCCTCCCAGTCCGAACAGCCCAGTCCAGCCAGTTCCAGCTCCAGCTCAGGCTTTGCTCCCACACACCACAAACGGCAAGGTAACTATTTGGAACACGCTTAAGTTTCAGCTGATCTCTTGTTTATCGTCTCTTTCAGTCAGAAATGGTCTGCATAAAGGTCCAGTGATCGATTCCATTGCTCTAGAAATCATTTAGGACTGGAACTAGTGTAAGAGGGTCAGGTGAGTCTAGAATGTGGGACTTGTTCTACTTCTTTACTTGAGGGTGACCTCTGCTTGTGTGTTTGTAATTTTCTCTGCATGCAGTGGTGGACTTCATCATCAGGAAAAGGGTGGCTATTCCTGCCACCACCCACACAGGTAACCTTTCCTGTGAGCCCCCCGTCACATCTGCATACGATACCACCCTCCAGAGCACCCATCACTGCTGATCCAGCAACCTGTGCACATATGTTCTCCTGCTCTCTGTGAGGTCATGGTCCTTTCATCACCATGGAGCACTGTAGTTCATTTTGACTTAATCCCACATACACTGTCCTGCTGCCAGAAATACTTACCAGAGCACCAAATGTGAATAATAATCCGCCGCTGAAAATAGTTCCCAACAAATACCTGATTTCCTCCTGTTTGAGTATGTTTGCTTTTCATAAAATGAAAGTATGTATTTGTGGGCCATTTTTAGAGATTCCTGAAATAGGAACCAATGATGACAGACAGACGGACTAACACATCATTGGTTTTGGTCTTTTTGTGGGATTTGCTGACAATAAGAAAGCTATAAAAAAAAAGCCTCATCCTTTTACAAGTAAAGAGTAAAAGTGTCCGTCGAGCTGCTGGGATCAGTTCTGCATCCACAAGCTCCACCGTACCGTCCCACCATCCCTCCTGCTCACATGACCCACGGCCTCGTTCATGTTCTCAACCGGGCCTCCACATAATAATGAAAGATCTCTGTCACAATCACACAGTGCTGGGCCCGCTGCATTCGGCCATGCAGGATCTGCACTCGGATGACAACGATGACGATTCGGACGACGACGACGACAACGACATGGACTCCGACGTGGAGCGACCAGCACACGCGCATCTCACGCACCACCAACGCAGGTTAGTGAGCCTGAGGATGGACCTCAGACACAGACAGGTCATACTCATGGGATACAGAGGTTGTAGGGTTGTTAGGGAGCAGGTTTGTGATTCTTCTGTGTCACATCTCAATGGAGTACTTTTTGAAATGCTCTCACAAGCAGTGTGGTGAGCTTGCAGTCAAAAGCGAGTTCTGCACAGGGCTTTGATCACCACATTGTGCGCCAGACGTAATTCCAAACTGGTATGAATTTAGATATGCTTTCAGGTTGGCTGTACTGCTGCAGTAAGGCGGCATTGCTAAATAGACATAACATAAATCAGCTGGTATAAGCCGCCATGTGTTTACACCGAGACACGGTATCCATTCCTTTCAAGAGCTCAGGGTTTTTCATATGAATGTGATAAAGTACATTTTCTTCTGGTATGACGTTGACGATGTGTCATGTGAAAGGTGTAGTGGTGACCCCACAAAGAATTCTCACAAAACTGCAGTTCCCTCAGCTCTCCAGAGCTTTAGTCTCTTTTCCTCTTCCTCTACCTGTCCAGCAGCAAACAGCAGCCACAGGTAGAGACTAGTTGGTGAACATAGAGGAGCGTTTAGCAGCTTAAGAGACAGATATTCAGGAGTTGGTGGAGACCAAACTTGAGCTAAAAGACAGTGAATATTATACTTATATTCATCAGATGGACACGAACACAGCTCCAAATGAATGTTAATGTTGCTTTGTGTCTGCTGGATGTTTAAATAGTCAATCTGATATGGCTAACGTGTCACGGGATAATACAGTATGTCAGATGTTGTGTTTACTGCTAGTTCTGCTGCCACCATGTGGTCAAAAACATCAATCAATGCAGCTTGATGTAGCAAGGTTACCCAAAAATATTCAAATCAGTTTTTTTCTTATCTAGAAATTAAAATACACTATCATAATCTAAAGTTGCAGTATTGGAAATGTGTAGAGATGGAGACAGCCTCACTGAACACGTGTAATGCATCTTTTGATGTTTGTCTTTCCTCCTGTGATGAACCACCCAGGGTCAGTTTGAGTGATGGCAGTGAGAGTGACAGCTCCTCGGCCTCCCCCCCATCCCGCAATGAAGCCCCGCCCATACTAAAGACTACTGCTAACCAGGTAACATGATGCTATGTTATGTATTGCTTCTGTTAGTGTTATCTCCAAGTCTCCCAGAGTGACTGACTGTTTACTTTGTCCTCTGTCAGATAGTGGAAGTGAAGAGTCCCACCAAGCAGAACAAGCAGGACAAGAACAGAAACATAGAGTGTGACAAGGTACAGCGGGCTTTCCCTCTTCTGTTTCCAAGTCTGCCCAGTAACATGTGGTAGTCTGGCACAGTACTGTATATTACACTATTCAGACTTTGTGTTTCAATGGGTTAACGTGTCAGAGTATGACATGACACTGATACAACACTTATAGAAATACTTAATAGGTTACGAGTTATTATAGAACATATATTGGTTCATTTTGGCAGCAACGTCTCATGCTGTGTTTCCAAAGATCCCAAAGTCTGGGGTTTGATGAATTCACTCAGTGTCAACATGGTATGTGTTCAATGAAGAGCTGCAACCAGCTGACCAGGAACATGTGAGACAGATACAAGGGAACACAAGGGGACACGTTGATAATTAAAGGTGTCGGTGTCGTTAGATAATCAGTGTAAGTATTGCAGCAGTTAACAGCTCTGCTCAGCAAATGCCATGTTACAAGATGAGGACTGGTTCTATGGTTCAGCACTGATGGATGTGCCCCCTTCACTCAACAGGCTGCTTATCTGAAATCAAATCAAATTCAATTAAATTAATGAATTAAAAAAACAAAATGTGTAAAACTATGTCCGTATCAAACATCATCTGAAATGTGGTGTGACTGTGTGAAAGCTAACTGCATGTAGCTGTGTGCTTCCCAGGCTTACCTGGACGAGCTGGTGGAGCTGCACAAGAGACTGATGACATTAAGAGAAGGTCATATCTTGCAACAGGTGTGTATGTCGACCTCCTGATGAACTGCTCCACCTTTTTCCTCTCCGTGTGCCTCATCTAACTCAGCTACACCTTTCCAGCATGTAACAGTGAGTCCTAGAACCAGAGATATTGTCCTTTTTATTCCACACATTCTTCTTCCTTGTGCCAACATTACCCACAATGCCAACAGTTGGGTGGTAGATGGAGGTGTGTTAAGGTTGTAGTGGTTGATGTAGCCACTCCCCTTTGCTCGCCATATCCCAAATCTTTATGACATACTTTTTAGACTCGGTGGTGTTTAACTAGATATTTTAACCGGATGAAGGATTTGTGTCATCAGACGTCTGGTTCTTAAGTTATCAGAGAGAAAAGCTGAGGAAACGTTAGCGGCAGCTCGGCTCGCAAGTCCTCCAAGAGTCCACCGAACGGCGTCGGAGAAACACAGAATTTTGAACATGAAACAGCTTCATCCAGCGGTTTTACCACCTTTAATCAGCTGGTTCATTTGTTTTGGATGAACACTGAAGGAATCCTAACTCCCATGATTCCACCCTTCTTCAGCAATCTCCGTCTTTTGCTATTGTTTTGATTGAGAGACCCATAGTGGCAGAAAATGACATATTATACGTTTAAACTTGTCTTTGGACCCAACCAAAGCTGACTCAAGTGACATCACTTGAGGACATTTATCAGACTTCACACAGCTCCCTCTGGAGACACTACTGTGTTCACGTATGCAGTAGAAAAGCCTGTGGAGCTTTCCTTCCAGTGTGCCAGTAATAGTAGCTTTTGGTCGTATGTTCCAGCAGGTGAACATACATTGTCTATGTAAAGATATAATAGAGTAATGTCAACCTGAGCAGAGTGTGTGTTGTAATCAGAGCTTCTCTGTGCTTTGTTGACATACAGTAGCCGGGCCGACCTGCATGCATTGTAGTGCACGTGAGTCCCTGTGAGCGTGGCCCACTGGCTCGCTCATGGCCGCCACTCGGCACTGCACTCAAACAAAGATCACGGCCAGTAACGCCGTCCTGGCTCACGGCCTCGTCACAGAGGTGTGATGCCCACTTATCTAAATCATAGCTATGCTCTGAATGTGTAAGTGAATGTAACATACAGTCTGTGGTAGATGTACACTCACAATCTTTAGTATCAAATTACAACAAGAAAACCTCAAATGTCCACTTTGATATTGTCACTTACATTCCTGCTTTATTGTTTTCCATGAGAAGGTTACACTGAACTGCCAAGCTCCAGATAAAAAGGATGTCGGCATGACATCACTACGTGTCGGTGCTACTAGTCAGCTCTATTGGATTAGAAGAGGAGCTGTGATCTGTTACAGGTCCACTGTAATCTGCTTCTTCATCTGGCAGCAATGAATTATTTGGTTGACTGCTCCAGCTAAGAGATTGCATGTTTCTCGCTGATATTCTGGAGGCCTATCGTGTGACGTGTTGGTGGATCTTCCCAGCGGCAGCTGCCAAGTTTTGCCTCGCTCTCCTAACGAGATGCCTGGCTCTGATAGGAGGATGAAATGCCAACCAAAACACAGCACCGCTGATCGGTGTGCACAGCTTTAACTCAGTAATCAAGCTAATCTAGCCCAGTTCACCGGCTCCGCTTCCTGCTCCAGGAGGTGGAAATGATTAACTGTCAGGCTCTCCTGCACACTGGTAGGGACCACATATGGAAGGACGGAGACCGCTGTAATGCAGATGTCTTTGGACAGAGGGGCACCACTTTGTTTGGGAGCTGTTTCAGTTGAAAGGAATCCTAAACACCAATGAAAATAAGCAAACGGGCCAAGCAGAATGAGAGAGGTGACGCCCGAGTGTCTGACTTTGATCTGACCCGTCGTAAATAACGCCTGAAATTTTTCCCACATTTTTGAGAACTGTACCTCCACCAAGATATATGAGAGGGTGTTCCTCGTAATCCCCAGGACTCCCGTTTCCACCAGCGGGTACCAAGTCTGAAAGCAATAACACCTGCACAGCGTATCCTCTCTCTCTCTCTCTCTCTCTCTCTCTCACTCACTCACTCACTCTCACAAACACAAACACAAACATGGGATTCAACAAGCCAATCAGACTTGGCTCCGCTTCCGATGTTTACCGCCCACAGCTTGACGGCCATCTTTGCAAAGGTGCACCATATTTTTCACGCAAGCCAATGAGAGCAGAATGGGCTCTTTTTGTTCGGGAGGGGGGTTTAAAGTGAGACGGATGGTGAATACAGGTACTGTATATTCAGACAGACAGTGTTTTTGAACATCAAAGCATGTAAACATGTTCTAGTAGAAACCCAAAATACATGTATGAACCTGAAAATGAGCCCGATATTTCCCCTTTAAGATGTCCTGTGGTAGTTTCATATTACGGTCTACCACTGCCTTGTTCTGCTTATGAATTCTTCTGTTACTGTAAAGAACAGAAAGAGGCTCACTGTGACATTCTCTCTCTTTAGTTAACCATAACCTGACAACTTGTGTTTTCACCCTGCTGACACATAGAAAGGGTACTCATTGTGTTCTGTGTTCTCCAGATTGTGAACCTCATTGAAGAGACCGGACACTTCCACATCACAAACACTACTTTTGACTTCGACCTCTGCTCCTTGGACAGAAGTACAGTGAGGAAATTGCAGAGCTACCTGGACACCTCGGGACTGTCCTGAGGCTCTGAGCAGCTGGCTGCTGGATCTCTGTCTCCATGCAGACGTTTTTGATTTTTCTTGAATGAACTCCAACTTTGGATGCAATGCAAAAGCCCCACCGTGGCTGGGTCCGGTCTGCTGTGTGTCCGGGCTGCCGGTCGGACTGGGCCCTCTGAGTGAAGAGGTGGTCCCAGAGCCAGGTGTTGTGGGTCATGAGCCCTGTGGATCAGGAGATCACCCAGAAAGCCTTCAAACTTCACTTGATTTCTTAGAGAGAAAAAAAAAGAAAGTGGTTGCTCTTAATGAATGTGCTTATTGTTACCATGTATGTTCCTTGATTTGTTGTTCATTGTGACAAATGCATGGTCAGCATTGCCTTACAACATTGTAGGTCTTATTTATTGACTTTAGTGTGTGTGTGTGTGTGTGTGTGTGTGTGTGTGTGTGTGTGTGGGTAATTGAAATGGCAGAAAAGTAGAGAAACCTCAGAAATAGACTTTATTGAAGCACTTCACAGCAGGCATGTCTGTATCTGTGTGACAGTCGAGCATCACTGAGGACGCTGGATCTGACTTGAATGGAATGTCACCTCTGAATGGTTCCACTGGGATCAACAGCAGCAGGTGTGAAGGTGACGCTGATGACTTTGTATTGCAGTCTGTTAAAGGAGCAGCCTTGCAGAAAGCACTCCTATCTAGTGAGGTCGACCTGGAGTCAGTGAAGGGGAGTGGTTTGGTAACGACAAGCTTTTCATAAAATAACACGGGGCATGGTCTGGGTCGGGTTTAAATACAATCCAGTAGCCCCAATTCTGAAAACCAAATTTGTGGTTTTGAGTTCTGACTGGTTAAAAATATCCCAGATGCAAGCAAACAGCACAAGAAGAGGTCCAGGTTTCTGGGCTTCCCCATTGGTTTGTGGACTGCCGTTCTGAAGCCTTGAGTTCCGTGATTTCGCTGTAGCCATCTTGGATTACGGCCGTCGCCATGTTGTTTTTTTTGCAACCACAGGACAGAAGTTAACATATTTGGAATGCGGAGGAGTGACGTAGAGACGCCTTATACGGCTCTGGTAGCAGCAGAGACCTGTCAATCACAGTAAGCCCCGCCCTAAAGCATGCCCTGTTCTGCTAAATGGACTTCTTTTTGCAACCAGAGGAGTCGGCCCTGCTGGTCAGTAGAGAGGATGCAGGTTTTAAGACAATGGAAGTGTGCACCCATGACATGTAGGTTTGATTCTTACTACAAACCAGAGCTAAAGTTGTGACAGAGAAAGATCCAATTGGAATCTCTGTACAAGTCAACTTGTCTGGGGATGACGGTGCACGTGTTCCATTTCTCTCAGACGCGTTCGTGGTGTCGCTCGGTCGTACACAAACCCTGCTGTTCACTTTCACGCCTCCTCACACCCGGCCTCGCTGCCTACGGCCGCTGGGATTGTTGGAGGGTGTTTGAGATTGTTAGACAATCCAACTAGCACGTTGCTTCAAGATGCTGAGGCCTCCAGTGTGCAGGAGATACTCTAGCTTTGCAAAACTGTGTCTGATTTAGAGGTAGAAACATCAAGTCTTCGGTAACTACTTAAAGCTCTTATGTGTAGAATTCTATTTTGTCCCGCCTGCATTAGAATAAAAAACAACACTAGTTGTAACAAAATGATCTGACCAACTGCAAACAGAAACATTTAAAGGGAGCATCATGACATAATGTTCTTCACATGTTGGCTTTAAATCCCCACATTTTGGTTTTGTCCTCCTACAGACAGCTCTTGTACATGACAGACTAATGCGCACATCTGCATCCCCACAGGCCAAAAAGCTTAAATGACAGAAATGTTTTCCAGCTGTAAGGATTGGAGCACCACCACATCATCTCATACAGGTGCAACATCATTTGGTCTTTTGGTTTTTTAATTCCCATGTTTTGACTAAATAAAGAGCAACCTGCTCATCGGCTGCAACTTAAAGACTGCTTTGTTACGTTGGCTCATTTTCTGCCGACATCATCAACAGATCCAATTGGTTTAAGACCAATGTTTATCTCCAGAATACGATTGAAGAGACGTCATCAATATTCCATCGGGAACATGATGTAGAACAGACCCAGCCACCCTCTATGAGGCTCCTGTGTTCTGCATATTTTTGGTACATTTTTACAAAGAGAAGGGTAGTAAGCTGACAGGTACTGTTACAGTGTAAGAGGAAAGAACAATCTTATTTATTTAGTGGGTGTTGGAGCTGTTCAATCAAAGCTTGGTAACAGAAGCTACTTTGATGACGTGATGTTCAGGACGGTAAACAGTGGAGGTTCTTTCCAAATGACCTGAGAGGGTTTTTCTCACCCTGCGTTCTGTCTTATGGTTTCTTGTGTATTTTGAAGACATACAATAAACATTCTGTATGATGTACAGATGACTTATTAAAGCCCTTGTGGGTGAGCTTTTTTTAGCACAGGTTTTTATCCTGCTTTTCTTAAATGATCCTTTTTTTCTGAGGCTGTATATATTATTTCACGGTGCACAAACCGTGGTGCACGCTCAAGGACCTCTCAAGGTTGTGCCGACTCACACTTTCTCGAAACCCCGTCTATTAGTACCATGCAGGTACCTGCAGTACCGTGAAGATCCTCTCTTTCTGCAGAAACCCTCGCATGAAATGTTCATACTGCAGGTTGTGCAGTTGCTTAAAACCTGAAAATACAATAAGAAACAATGTGATGAAACCAGGATCACAGTATAAAGAGGGACAAGATCAGAAAGTGTGGGATCAAAATGTGGATCTCCCGCCTCTTGTGGATCACAAAAACCTGAGCCATGGATGTTCTTCTCATGTCGGTCTGAGTGGGACGTCTGACGGTAGAGCAGTTGGAAGTCATCCAGTTTCTCCTGCTCCTGTAGGCGAGGATGCTTTCTTCAGTCTGCATGTCACAGATCTAACCAGGCCGGCGCTGGAACAACCTGTTCCTGGTGCCTGAAGGATGCATGTTAAAGATGTCTCTGTGGAGGAGTCGGGAGGTGTTCAGCAGTGTTCTTCTATATTTAGTCTTTCAAATCTGTGCTGTTCCACTTCAGTTTCATCCTGAAGTCATGCTTCGGCCCCACTAGGTGAACATTTCCTCTTGAATATCAAAATGTAAAAGGTCGTCTTTCTCATGAACTGTTGTTCAGGATTTAATTGACCCCATGACCTCCAGCATCACCCTCAGGGCAAGCGTTACGTTTTGGCATAACCCTTCTCTGCCTCTTCAAGAACTGTGTTTTGAGTTCTTTACAGTCTCAAAAAGATGAATCTTACTAATTGCATTCATGTTGCACTACAGTTGAAGATGGGATAGAAATATTTCTGTGAGAAATGAGGAAACTAGAGCTTCACTCCCTCACCTCCACACACATGAGCATTCAGCAGGAAATGGAGGTAATCATCTATAATATTCCACAACGTGTTCAATGAAATATTGATATTCACTGATTTGGTTGGGAGGAAACCTCTTGGACACAACAGGCTGTCGCTGCTTCACCAAAGTGTTTTACCCAATTATATAAAAGCACAGCCTTTAAATATATTAAATATAGAGTCAATTACTGCTTGAGAATCCAATGAGATTCATAAACTGTACAAAATACATTGAAATAAGACCTGAGCAAATAATAAAAACCTGCTAAAAACTACACTTGTGCTTTCATGTTAACGTCTTTTCACTGGAGGTTTTAGTTGGGACCAGAAGGTAACGACTATGTACAGATGCAAAAGCAGAACATTACACAATCTGACATGATCTGCTCTTTCACAGTCCCACACAGTTAAACAGGTAATCCTGTGCTGTACCGCCCAGTTCCCCGTCTGTACACGCTGTCAGTTCAGCTGTTTGTCCAATGTCACCCTTATCTCATTTTAGGAAAATTGTCATAGTATGAAGAACACGCCACCATCTGCAAAATGATAATGATATGATAATAAAACATCCGACATCATAGCGCTACTTTATGTGCTACCTCGGCCACCGTCTGCCACCAATCTCAGCACGCAAACTATTTAACAATCCAGTGTTTTGGGGAAACGATACAGTATCAAAAAACATGATATTGCGATACTCAAGTGTATCAACTTTTTTCCCTTTACTGCGATATTGTTCATGGTGACCTCAGTTTCAATCTTCTATCAAAGAAATACTACAACAACTACAAGCTAATGAGGACAACAGTAGGCTCATCGGCAGATAGCCAATCAGATTGCAGCGGAGCAACCAGCAATCAGCTCCACTTGGCATCAAATTTGTGCCATCCGCTTTCATTGCCAGAGAGTTTTTTTTGAACAATGAGGGATGACGTTATTTTAAATCAAAAGGTCTCTGTGACCTCAGAAAACACAATATGGGCCGTAACTCAAGACCATTTACAAGTGTCTGATAGATAGAATGATTTGGATGCAAACTGCTTCTTGACTGGTTGGTCATATGGAGGCATACAACAACGAGCCAGTGTTTGGAAGATCCCCAACACACTCCCACTCCTTCTTTACTGAGGCTAGACTTGCCCCCTTATAGGTCATATGGTCAAAACTTAAAGGATAGGGAGGCCATGGACCCCACACATGAACATGAACAGCAAATTACTGGATGTATGCTTTCATTGAAAACACTGTTATAAACACTGATCAATAAAACCAAGCATCTGGTATATCTGCTATATATCTTTACGTTAGCTGCTAACCGCTCCAGCTTGTTCACCAGCTGGTCTCTAACTGTGTCTGCTGTTGGCTGCTGAGCAGGTAGTGAACAGTGACGTCATCAGAGACCTTAAACAGCTGCTGCTGCTGCTGAACCAGGCTGGTGAGAGTGGACATCGTGGATCAGAACATGTAAACTAAACTGGTGATAATTCTTCTTGAGCTCAACACTGCAACATACAACGCCTTATTATAATATATCATTTATTTCTAGCTACAATATTTAAGTGAGACTATGTTATTGTTAAAAGAAGAAATTCATACGCAATGAAACATCCTTGCTCAGTTGAATACACTCTTTTGCTGCTACAGTCTAACTGTCTAACCTTACTGACATTATTCAGTTACTTTGCTGACTCTTCTCTGCATGTACTGCTAACCGCCGCTCCATTAATCCCTGATAACAGACATCTCATTGGGAATTATACTTTATTTGTGGTATTGGACAGTAAAACTCTATCTGCACTTATAAATGGACCCATACTGTATTCATTTGTTCATATGGCATCATCTCCTGTGTACAGCACACCTCAGGCTTCGGTACAAGCAGCAACAGTTGAATTAGTGAATGGGTTCACTGGCATTCACAGCTGGAGACAAGAAGAGGAGAAAGTGGCTGCTCAGACTCCTGGATTAATTTAAGCTATTTTCCTCTGAGAGAATGAAGCTGAGAGGGGGGGGGGGGGGGGGAAAAGTGAATGTGCACTGGCGGAGGGGGGGGGGGCTCCAGCCAGCAGGACATCCTGTTTGAGCTTCCAAATACCACTTCCTCCAATAAAAAGGGGGAGACCTTCGAAATAATCTCCCACAGAAGAGACACAGAGACATTGATTGTCACCCTGGCACAAGGCCAAGGCTGAGGAGAAAAGCTGCCCCCCCGTCAAGCCTTTGGACGGTAGTCAAAAAGCACCTCGAGGAAGTCATTAAAGCTCAAGGTTGATGAAAAGTCTCTCCTTCCTCATCTCACCTCTGCATGTCTGAGGGCATGTTGCTCAGACAACTTTTAAGTTCTTTCTAAAAGCAGGTGTAGGTTCCAGGGCCACATGATGGAGTTATAAGCTTGATGAGCAAAGTACTATATAATACCTAACACAATAACTCATGCTGTTAGATTGCTTTCTTCTATTGCTTCCAAGTTGTGGGTAATATCTTTCAAGTCTTCCCGTGGCAACCACTTTGCTAATCTGAGCAACCACACCCATTACCGAAGCAGCCACTCTCCAGCTACCACTTTAAATATGTAGAAAAACAGACAAACCACAGTTCTCTCTTGGGTTACTATAGCAACCCCCTTGTTGCTGGACTCCCAAGTAAGAGTTGTTGATGCTTTCACAATATCATAGCAAATGGTAGCTAGCAACTCACCTGACGCGGTTTGTTAGACAGAACCCCCTGAGAAGCATGGTGATAGGATGACCCGTCTGTCTATCAGATCGTCATCAGATCGCCAGTCAGGAAGAGCCAAACATCTCGTCCATCGAGAAAAACCTTCAGTGTTGTTTATTGCTCTTCTTTCAATGAAGAAATGCTCTCCAGTTCCGATAAAACTGACGCTAATGCAGCAGCTAGCCTAACCTCTTCAGGAGCCGCCATTGTTGTTTTGTCGCCCCTCTGTCGTCACACAGACCCAATTCACAGAAAGCAACACGTTACTTGAAGCCTGACAAAATGTGTTTTTACGTGATCTTGGGAAAGTTACAAGTTGCAATGTTTTTCCATTGTCATTGTACAACAGGGTTGCTCAACAAAATGCAGATTGTATTCCCATTTTGCTACATAAGTAAAACACATGGCTCTTTGCAGGCACCTCTTGTCACTAATATCCCTGATGCTTTGTGGATGGGTACCAATGACCAATGATGTTCTTGCTGGTTTTAATGATCCACTGTCAAGCCCTCCTGTCCTGATCCATGCACATCCCATGCCAGTTTGTAATGTTTCCAATCAGAAAGCTTTCTATAAAGTTAACTAAAGCTTGGCACAGGAATTATGCCTTCATAAGTTTCCTTAATAAGTACAGCAGTTTGAGTTTTCTTCACCAGGATGGAGATGTGTGAGGACCATGTCAGGTTGTGATGCTGATTCCCAGGAACTTAACGCTGTTAACTTGCCTCACCTCAGCTCCATTGATGTAGACAGGGGTGTGCGTCTTCACCTCCTTTTTTCTAAAATCAACAATCAGCTCCATGGTTTTACTGATGTTGAGCAGCAAGTTGCTCTGAGCACCAATCTGCAAGATATGTATATGAAACCACTTAGACATTAAGAAAAAACTACGGGTCATTGCAACGTGGCTTCAAATTCCATATAGCTCTGGTTCTATGAGCTCCTTCAGTTCTGATGAGTGTAGGACAAGTTGGGTATGTTGGGACACTGCATCAACATCAAAAAACCTTCCGTTACTCGCAGACTATACTTGAACAGTTTTTTAGAGGCTAACCCCGATATGAAAGGAACAATATGTTAAATGTAAAGGAGTGCATTCTACTTCCCCCGGGACGGTTGGGACAATGGGTAGTCCAATGGGACGCCGTGTTCTGGGCTAAAAGGAAAAAAATGAAATTGACCGAATTGCAGTCCAACTTTTAACACCTTATCATGAAAATGTTAATTGTTCACAGGTGTCTGAGAAAAAGAAAACATGTATAGAAACAAAGCACAGAGAGAGACATTACTCTACTCCAGTGATTCTCAACTGGTGGGTCGCGACCCAAAAGTGGGTCGCGGACCGGTTTTCAGTGGGTCGCGGTCCTTTGCCTGACAAAAAAAAAAAAAAAAATGTTGTGATTTTATTTTGAAGGGCATTTTTTATGCAGCGGAATTATTCCAGCATTTACGGCACTTGTTCAGCGGTGCAGGAAAAACACTGACCAATGTGCTGTGAATCACATCACGTGATGCAGCTCAGCCAATCAAATATGGGTATTCTCACAAGTTTCCTGACTTGAGTGAGATGTACACACACCGTGACACACGGGGGAGAGAGAGGACATATGAGCAGAGCAGGACTGTTTATTGAGGTGTGAGTCGTGAAAGTCAAATCATAGGACGATCTCCAAAAGAGAGAAATGGCCAGAGAGACCAGAATCATTAGACTCTGAAGAATTCACCTATATGAGACTGTCCAGTCAAACACAAATTTCTCTTTTTAGTAGATGAGAAAAATATAATATTATGACTTTATCACTCCACCCTGAATGAACTGAATTTAAAGCTGCAGGGCAATTCAGTGAAAATAATTCTGCTAAAATGAAAGTAATTTATTCTTTAATCCAGCCGTTATTTTACTTGAAATGAGAAGAACATTTATTCATGTATTTCTATGTATTATTTATAATCCATCCAGTTAAATTTGAAAAATTTGAATAATATTTGTTAAAATATAATTGATGTGTACTTTCTTTATTTGATTTGACAGTTGTTTACTACACAGAGACGTTACTACTGCTAGACTTCTTGAATATAGATATACCCAAATTATATATATATATATATATATATATATATATATATATATATAATTTAGGTCGTGGGTCCCAGCTTGTCATTAAGGGGTGATGGTGGGTCCCGCAGCCAGACCAGTTGAGAACCACTGCTCTACTCTATCTTTACAGATAGTAGCTGTTTGTTGCTGTTTATAAATCCTTTTTACAGAAGATAACCGTTTATAGAAGATAAAATGCAGATTTCCCAGTCAGCTGTGATGATGTATTTCTAATTCATTCCAGAAGATGATAATCTGTTTCCATGTTCTATTCATTCCAATTCATCATATACACTTCTTGTGTTTATTGTGTGGAGCTCAATCATTTCTTTAAGTACATACAAATATGGTATGAACGTACAGCATGTGGGGGGTCCTGCTCATGTAAATCTGGCTATCAGAGCTCCTTTGAAGTGTTTATTCATATTTGCCTTTGCAGCCTGTTGCTGTCTCTACCGTTGGGGAAGCTGATGGCAAAATGAAGACCACCATAGCATGTGCGGTCTCTGTTTGCAAAGGGATTTCAGCCCTCTGACCACTCGACCATTGTCATCAAATTTGCACAGAGCTGCAATAATTCAAAGACACTTATGCTTTTGGGTTGCTTGTGTTCCCCCATTTCCCCCTGTGGCCAATCGTGTTGACCTACCTGTCAGCTCCCCGTGGAATTCTGGGTGGCTGGCAGTTCTGCCCCCCCCTTGTCCCTATTGCGTGGAGCTCAATCATTTCTTTAAGTACATACAA
>NW_022280109.1:650971-677579 GCF_004355925.1 Anarrhichthys ocellatus | reverse complement strand
AACGAAATACAAATTAGCCTTTCAAATATCAGATCAAGTTATGTAAAGAACAAAAGCAAAGTGGACTTCAAAGAGGACGGACGAGGAAGGATGCTGCACGCAGAGGCTTCAGCCGGCTCACTCAACCGGCCCGGTCCTCAGACGCTGTGGTGGATTTGATTATTGTTTTTAACTCCGCTCCTCCCCCCCCCCCTGGCTCCCCGAGACCCCCTGCACTACCAACATGGGTCCAGCCCTTTGGAGCGAATCCCAATCCGAAACCTGGTCTTTGATTTCGGGGGGCTTGGCACTGCTCCTTGTCCCCCTGCTTTGTTCCTCTTGATGGATCTAGGCGGGCCGGCGAACCGTGACCCCTGCCAGCCCACCCCGTCTGTGTGAGTGCACACACACACACACCAACAGACAATGCCAAGCCACCACAGAACCCAAGAGGAAAGGAGGGGGAAATGGAGGAAGAAAAAAAAATGTCGACAAATGTCCTGAAAGCATCCGTGAATCAAAGTCTCATCCCTGACAGAGATTACAGGCGCGGTGAGTGTCGTTGCTGTTTTCATTGTGTCTGTTCTGATAAGTTAGCCATGTGTGATGGGCGAGGAGGAGAGTCTGGACCGCTGCCTATTCAGCTGCTCTGAACCACCTGCCACCAGACGGACCCGAGTGTGAACTTGAACAAGGAAAAAAAACACTTAAATTCCCAGCCCTCCCGGCGGCCGCCTCATTTTCTCTCTAACTGTGTTATCGGACCCGGCTTTGTGTTGGCTTTGTAGCGGGCTCGGCGCTGAGTTGACGAGCTTTCAGTCACTCGGTGCAGAATATTTCATGCTGGGAACTTTTTGTGTGCTGAGGCCAAAAACAAAGCAGCTTATGAGAGGCTACAGGAAATCACTGTGATATCTGTCAAAGACCAGCATGCACTTTATAGAATGCACTCATACTGCTTCTACACTCACTACATTCACTTCTACACTCTACATTCTATTCATTATTAGGATATTGATTCCAATTTATTACAACTTGGGTTTTATCTCTATGATTTGGCCATCATTTCTATAAATTGTGATAACATTGCACTCACCAAAGCAATTGACCCTTGGCTAAAAAAGTGAAAACAGGTTAAAAAGATAGAAGCTAAAGCGACAGACCACAGTGTAAAAGTGAACCAGCACATCGCCTGGAGATCCAGACAGAAGACAGTGAAATAAAGGAACTCTGTCCCTGTCAGCTGGGTAGATCTTTATATACTGTTATAATAATTAAAAAGCAAAAGCAGCATGTGTACACATAGAAGTGCTAATGCTAGTTAATGATGTGCTAAGTTACTCTGGTAATGTTAATGTAGAAACATAACAGTTTAGAAACCTTCATCTTCTTGTGACGAGTATCACTATTACACAACATTTAACCATGACTAGCTCCAAGTCCACAAGATCTGAAAAGACTGCATGACAGTCTATGGAGCTGAGCCGGATGGTTGTCGGACCGTGGCTGGAGCTGGCTGATACTAAGCTATGATTTCTGGTCAGTCTGCGTTTGAGGAACAGAACTTAGCAAAGGGTCAATTGCAGAGATCTGTAAACACGGCAACATCAGACAGTTAGATAAGAAACAAGTCGACATTTATTTCAGATTATCAAAGCACCTTAGTGAGGTAGAAAGGAAACGAGACAGTGAGAGCACCTGAAACGCCACTAATGGCTCACTGCACAGGGAACCTTCAGTCAGTACAGCAGGAGAGGTAAAACAGAAGGTCGGTCTGTGAAACTAGAGCGGCTCGTCCTTCTCTCAACGAAGCCGGAGCGCTTCTCGAATTATACAAATGTTCAGAACCACCATAAGAATACTTTTTGAACTTGTGATGACATGTTGTTATGAGCTCTGTAAAACCAATAAAAATGCCAAATCCATCCAGTGAGGCCAGATGTGCTAATGGCTTCCAGAGAGACCGTCCAGCCTGAAGGTAGGTAGGTTCCTGCACTGCCCCCCCCCCCCCCCCTCAGTATACTCTTAATTGATTTAATCATTTTGACCAGGTCTGCAGAACAAATCATCAAGCAGACACATACCGACCACATTTTGAAGTTCATTGACCCATTTTGACTTTTTTATACTTGATACTTAGTCAACAATTGTTTGGGAGAAATGAACTGGTGCTGAGTTGTAGCGGGCATGAAAACAAATGTAACCGGAGCTAAAGAAGCAGAAAAAAATGGAACTAAAATTGGAGAAATCTCAACAAAACTTTATCAAGAAACAATCCTCGATTTATTCAAGTTCACGTGTGAACTGTGTTGGATTGTAAATCCTTAACAGAGACCTGGGAGGTAATATTGAGATTTTTAAAGGAATAGTCCATTTGGTAAACATTCTGGTAAATATGCTCATTCCCTTTGTTGCATGTCACCCCCACCTCATCTGTCTTCTGCCCATCTTTGAACAAACGAAAAATGCCCAAATACATTTTTTTACTTTTAAGTACCGAGCTGCTGACAGGACGTGGTTAGCCTAGCTTAGCATGAAGTCTGGAAGCAAGGTGAAACAGCTAGCCCAGCGCTGTCCACAGTAAAAAATGCTTCAGTAAGAGTTTGATTGACAGATGGTTCGTCCCATCACGTGCCAAGTGTTTTTTCAAAGGGCCTACCCCTACCCCCAGTTTCCAATGAGGGCTTCTCCATGGTTCTGTGGAACAAACCATCTCTGCTTCACCTTTTGCTCGGCTAACCATGCTCAGCTCCAAACTTCATGCAAAACCATGAGATTGATACTGATCTCCTGATCTCTTATAAGAACGCTAACATCCCTAAATGTTAAACTGTCCCTTTAGACTTTGAACAGAAGGACTGCTTTTTGTTTTTGTGTATAAAGAAAATTAAATGATCCATATTGTTTCACCCAAAGCATGCTGGGAAGGGCTCTAGCCCCAAGGAACCCTGAATAAGATAAACAAAAAAGTTATACTAACTCTTGATGAAGTGAAAACAAGCAAAATGTGTCTGCTTCAATTTAATAAAAGTGACAAGTAGACTGAGCTGACCCTTTCCCATCATTAAGTACGACCAACGAGTTCTGATGCTGTCACATGTGGGATCAGTTAACTGATTATTATTCCTCTCATTATTTCCACATAAATGAGGCACAATGAGTGCACCAGGTAGTGTTCGGACTCATTTGTCCAGTTAAGGACCTCGGCCTCTCCTGCACGTTTGATTAGTTTGGACAAGCCAGCAAGACCAGCTCCAGTGCTGCGTGCGAGCCAAGTCTGTGTCACGCTGAAAAGTTTTCTTAATTGTTTTTAAATGTCAGATTTGATTTTGCTAACATAAAGGGTGAAAAGAACAGTTTGACTTTAAAAACTCCTTAAGTCCATGGACTAACACTCATTAATTAAAGGAATTCACCATTTGTCTTCTATTTGTCTTGATAAAGATTTTTAAGATGTACGATGCTGCACAGGGAGCATTTAGGTCAAAATAAATGGACCTATGAAAGTCCGAGAACGCCTAATAGCCAGAACGTTTAAGGAATAGTTCACCATATTTCAGAAAATAAACTTCTTTGGTTTCTGTCTGAGTGAGATGAAAAGACCAATTTCAATGTAATGTCTGCATGTTCATGTATTTATTGGTTTATTTGGCAGGGACAGTGCACATTAATAAAACATTGCTGTAAATGTGCCAGTTAGCCAAGAGGCTGTTTTTCATGTGTTAATTACTGAGCTGGAATCAGGATGTGGTTAGCCTAGCTTAGCATAAAGACTGGAAGCAGCAGGAAACTAACCTGACGAGCCAGATGTTTCGTCACACAGAACCACCCAAGAAGCAGCTTTACTAAGCTTTAAAATTACGTTTTATCGAAACCTCAACCTGTTTTATTTTTGTTATGCTAACATTGTCCAATGTTCAATGCTCAAATCTCAAAGCACTGCTACATAAAGATAGATCCAACAGGAAACAAAAATCACATCATAAGTCCTATAAATGAAAATAAAAATGATTAAAAAAATAATTACGTGTTGCAAAGTGCAGTGTTAGTCAATGCAGCTTTAGATCGGCTGCCGGATGACTCAGTGTCTATTTAAAATGCAGTTTCCCACTCAGTCATCCAGGTCAATGACTTGGACATGGTTTTGTCCCACAGATGTGCCTGGACACACCACAGATGTTGGATGATGGAATAATGTAGCTTCTGAGTGTCATGATGACTGATGCCATTCATGCTCATAGCAGAGTGATACAGGCTTTGACTTGTCTGCTAGTTAGATGGGCTCCATATGTCAGAATAACTGAGACTTGTAGTGGTGGTGTAGTGTCATCTAGTGGTGGTCTGACAGTATGGTCAAATAAGGGGTCCACCTCCAAGTCTGGTTGCCATATCTTAAAGGGACAATTCACTCCAAAACAACTTCGATTGATGAATAACACTTTAGGTAAGAGGGAAATACATATTTTTGATTTGGGGGTGAACTGTCCCTTCAATAAATCCTTTGAGATCGTCATGAAGGGTGTAAGTGAGCTTTCCCAGAGGCAGTACTCTCGGTACCTCCTTACACCAATCGCCCAGTGCAGGATGTGCTGAGAAATACAGAATTTGGGAGTTGTCTTTATGCTATCAGAGTATTCCAACCAGTTTGGTGTTGTGGTTGTTCCATGCACTGTCCACTTTAACTTCCTAAAAACACTGAAGTGGTTATATATCCAATCAAGGTAACCACCTCAACTTTCACTTCTCCAGAAATTGTTGTATCTTTGCATATTTTTGTGCATGTGTGTCAATTTCTGAATTGCATTTAATACATTTAGGAGAGCTTCGACCAAGCTTGCATCTTAATAATGGTATAATATTGTAAATTGTGTCCGTCCATCAGTATTACCGCTCAGAATACAAAATGCATTTTTCTAACTGATGCCCAGATATATTCTATCAATCTGCCGTTGCTTTTGGATGTGATCAATGGAATAATTCAAATCTAAACCAAAGGTTTCATACACATAAGAAAATATTTTTGGTAGGGTTGTTTAAGAATATCCCCTAAGAGACACATTTCAAGCATGAACATTGCTGTTATACAATGTCTTATTTGTTAATAGCGGGAGGAGAAACGAGACCGATGTACGGAATATTTACTGTTGAAGCCCTTCAGTGACCCCATTGTTCCTTCTTCAGAGTTTGACCAGCTGCTGCTCCTCCACCATTCTCCTGCCAGAGCCTAAACACAGAATCTTGGCCTTGATTTCTCCATATGTGGGCCAGAAGTGAAAAATCATTTTAAAATGTCAGACCATAATCTTATTCCATGTGTTCAGAACAATAGTTACTTTGAACCTCCAGTTTTAACAAAGATGCTCTCTAGAAATGGTCTCGTGTTACCTTGTGATTTACAGAAGCAGTCCTTCACTTTATAGTCTCCACATCAGTTTGGACCATGAGCACTTCCTTCAAAATCATTGTTCTAAAGGTGGAATCAAACAGAACTGGAAAAACAAAACAAAAAAAAAAAAAAAAAAAAACTTGTTTCATTTAACTCAAAATGTCCTATTCTACTTCTATTGGGCATTTAATTAGCTGAAGACTTGACTGAGATTTAAATGTCATCTGTATACACTTATACTGCAGAGCTTTCTCCTTTTCAAACTGCCTTCATGCAATGAGCCATCCATACACCACAATATGCAAAACAGTGACTGTGCAGGCTTTATTCAGGAATCCAAAAATGACTACAGGGTATACCCAGTTCACGTGAGTCCAGTGGTAAACCGATCTAAAACATGCAACTACACAAGGCTGCCATTAATAGTTTGCGTGCTGAAGATGGTTCCAAGCATGCCATGACTCAGTCCACACAGAGGCTGTGGTGGTCCTTTGCTTTTCATTGATCGAGGTGGATTCTTTCAGACCGGGAAGATTAAGACCACTAAAGCCACATGTACACCATCCACACTGGAGAAGCCTTCTGAATGCCTACAGGTCAGAAATAAACCCACGAAAATGCAAGAACAGACCGCAAATGCCCAATAAGAGCTTTATTAAAACACCACTTTAAACATGTGAATTCCACAAAAGAAAGTTTCAACAAAAACTGCAGCACCAGAAAAAAAAGCCAGAACACAAAAAATGAGCTTCTCTGAAGCCACTTTTAAAAAAATACCCCAGGTGAGTAAATGCAAGCTCAACCATACAAATAACTCTTAAGGTGTTCTACGCTACAACATTTAAACACTTGATGCAGACTCCGTCCTGAGATGGCATGACTCCCAGAGCACTTCAGGTTATACCGTCTTCTGCTGGCCCTTCTTTCCTATCAGAGACTTGTGGATGTGAGGGATCACACCTGGGAAACAGAGGACAATGGATGAGCCATTAACAGAGCTGCAGACAAGCAAACCACAAACCGTTTAGTTGGTAATCAGAAAATGTAGAGGAAACAAGCTAGAGAGCTGATGGATGATATATTAAGACTGTCTCACTAAATGTAATGGTTATTTGTGTGACCATTAGTACCTAGTCCATGATAAATATAACAATGGAATGGCATATTTAAAATATAATTGCGTTGCTCAAAGCTCAAGACTTTTCAATGCCACTTGGTGCAGAAGCATCTCCTTACCTCCACCAGCAATAGTAGCCTTGATAAGAGAATCGAGCTCTTCATCTCCTCTAATGGCCAGCTGCAAGTGGCGGGGGGTTATACGCTTCACCTTAAGGTCCTTTGATGCATTTCCCGCCAACTCCAGCACCTGAAATAAATAGTTAACATAAGTCAGAAAACAGCAGCACCCGGAAGGATGAGTAGCACGCAGGCTCAGCGTTACCTCGGCCGTGAGGTATTCCAGAATAGCCGCGCTGTACACCGCTGCAGTGGCTCCCACTCTGCCGTGGCTGGTGGTTCTGGTCTTGAGGTGTCTGTGGATACGACCCACTGGGAACTGCAGCGATAAGAAAGAGAGCGGACATTGGTGCAGAGAAACAAAGGGATCACTGGCCCGACGGTGAGAGACGGCCAGCTGAGTAGCCTCTGCGACATCTGCTTGTTAACGTTAGCTTGTGGCTACGTTAGCGCAGTCGAGGCAATGATACATATCGGTGGACGAACCTGCAGTCCTGCTCTCTGCGAGCGCGAAATAGCCTTCGTCTTGGTCTTCCCTGAGTCTTTACCTGCCTTACCACCGGCCTGGAAAACACGAAAACAGTTGCAGTCGTTAAATCGTATTGCCGTGAAATGACATTACCTAAAAGGTGGACAATTCTATCATTACTTTCTGCATTCAGTACCCATTCTAGTGCTCGCCCATTGCAGCCAATGGCGATAAGTTAGCTAGCATGCTACGCTAGTACAACAGCTAAGAAGCTAATAGTTAGCTATTCAACATTCGCTAACGGCTATTAAACATGTGTTGCCAACAAACCGCTAATAGTCACCGTTTTCCGATATGCCACCAAGACAACATGGAATACTAACCATATTTAAAATCCACAAAGAAGTTCTGAAGCTGCAGCCCAAAATCGAGTGTGTCGCGCGATACTACCGACTGTTGGCTTGCATTAAAACCTCCGCCCGCAATTGTCCCTTATATATATAGCCGACCTTCATCCGGGTAACTGCTCTGAGAGCACTAGCCAATCACATTTCGTCATATGTTTCCTGCCTTGGCGTTCGGCAAGTAAAGACCTCGCTTTTTGGGAAATGTGGTACATTGCTGATGGGTAATGTAGTGTAGACTGACTATTCCCGTTGTTTTTTTCGTAATGAAAGAACAAGTTAGGTCTACTCTGAACTCTGAAAATGTATCAGAAGTTGACACTACACTTCAGATACTAACGCTAACGTGTTTTCTACTCTAAGTTAGGCTAAGTTGATATGTTGGGTGAAAATATAGGCAACATTTGTTTGTTTGGACATTTATTAGGCCAATTGCATGAACCATGTCAGGAAGCCTGCTCACTAATATCAAAATGACACAGTGGACTCTTAACATGTGGTCCATGTATTGTCCCATAATGAAAATATCTTCTTCTTTTAACTATTAAAGGGGGAAGCAGAAAACTACAGTGGCCACAACTTGTGTGCAAATCCTACTTTTTATGATTAAAACCAAGTTTCTTGATCTAATACATTATGACTTTAAAAAAAACTCTTCATCAAAAAGTAACATTTTTATATTAAAAACTGCTGGTTGATTGCATTTCCTTTTTTTCTCAGAATTGCAAAACTTGTTTTGCAATCCTCTCCTAAAAGGAGCCACAGACACTTGATGTGCTGTCACAACCCCTTAGGCCTAACTGTCTCTTTCCACTTCCACTGGTCTCTCAGCATGTTCATTGTCCCGTTGTAGTTTCTTACTGAAGCCACATGAGGGCAGTGCATGCTCAGGATTGTTCATGCTCTCTTTGCTCTACAGCCATCGACTGTACTTCACTATATGTTGACTCCAAGTTACAGTGACAGACATTATGTAAGGTTTTAGATGCAGAAGAAGTCATTGTTGTTATACACTCATCTAGTTTGATTAAGTGGGATCATTCATTTTATGCCCAACAGCAACCTCACAATGTAAAGCCAAACAATCAAAATAAATCATAAAATAAATAGATAGATCTATCTATCCATGAATTTCATATCATATATATATACGTATATATATATGTATATATATACATATATATATACATATATATATATATGTATTCAACAAAGCAAAACAAAATTAAATATAATATTGATTTTTCCATGCATTTTCTGTATATATATGTGACCCATGATGGCTCAAACACGATTCAAAACATTTTCATCTACTTATTTATAAACTCTCAGTCAGTTTACATCTTATTTTAGCAGTAGTGGGTGAGGCCTTATGGATTTTTGTCCACATTAGTGGTTAGTTGTCTAATAATGATCACATGCTAGTTATAGTTCACCCTGACACCAGCAGCAGGTGGGGGAGTCATGAAAGCAGAGAGATTTCAGCCTCCTTTTCATCCTGTTTTACTGCAGTGTTGATCTGTAACAGGCTCCAGTCGGGGGTGTGTGTCAGGACTTGATAAGACAATCTGTGTGTGTGTCTGTGTGTGTGTGTGTGGGACAACATGCACAGCTGGTGGTGGGCTGGTCACGTCTAAATCTCATACCATTCATTCCCAGGCGTACTCCCCTTTCAGCAGTCACTCACTCACTCTCTCCCCTGGCCTCATTCTCCTCTCCCTCTGTTCCTCAGTCACTGTCAGTCACCTCCCCGTCTCTCCTGCCTCTGTCACTGAGCTCTTTGACCGCCGTGATACAGTGGATCACAAAATATTGTTGGATAGGATCTTACCACATTGCACATTCTGACTCCAGTTCAGTGCTTAACTCACAGACATGAGCTTGATATTGATCTTCTCATGTCACACCCAGAAATATAGACAACTGGCATATTTCCAAAAGGGCTGGACTATTTCTTTCAAAATCACCTCCAGACAAATTTTGATGACGTTGAAATACAATTACCATGTTCAAGATTCTTAAAATTACATGTACCCCATAACAATACAGACTCCATCGATATATTTCAAATGTTGAACTGCTTGACACAAATTGTCTCGACTTCTACACGCTCATTGGACACGATTGGCTCCAAACTATTGTGATGTCAAGAAGTCCTGCTGGTACATCCATGTGTTCTGCTGAGACTTAAGTGGAGCACAGAGAAACAGCCCTTCAACATGATAGTGATAGCTGTAGCTTTGGTCTATGAAGCTGAGAGAGGATCAGTGAACGTATATCTGGCCCTGAGAGAGAAGTGACAGGAACCCGACGATGCCTCTACAGCCCACTTGGGGAAAAACAAGAGGAAGAGAGGGAGAGCTCAGAGGAAGAAGGGATGGACAAAGGGCGTGAGAAACTGTGATGTCACTCCGGCTGCTAACTCAAGAAGAAACAAAAACAGAAAGAAAAAAAAAGTTTGGTGGGAAAAGACTCCAGAGTTAACTGGAGAAGAGATTACTGGGTCACTGCAAAGACCTCAAAACAAGTGAAGACATCGGCACCTTAATAACGTGACGTTGAGACAACAATTTATCTCACAAATGCAAGTGAATATGAATACCATACCCACGTGCACATCCAGCTCTATGCATTGGTCACAGTGTAAACCGATGACATTGTTCCAAAAGCATGTGGGTCAATGAAGAGCATAAATATTCACACTCATTAGCAGGCTTTACTTTATGTCGCTGCTTCTTTTGTTGTCAGCTCATGTTGTGTCGCTTTCAGAGATGAGGAGGATCAACTGTGTGTGTGTGTGTGTGTGTGTGTGTATGTGTTTCAGCTAATCGGCCAAAATATTCCGTTCTGGAAACGGACCAACCAAAATGAAGTTGTGTGAGTTTCAGTCTTTAGTGGCAAATGTTGGTTTGAAGCACCTGTGTGAAGGATTTAAAACTTAGTGACTTTGGCGACTATTAGAAAAGACAATGTGACAGACGGTCCTCATGAGTCTTCTCTCCTCCTTCACCTCCAAATGACATTGGATCTAACCGTGTCAGGTCCCGTTGTCTAGACGTGGGTCCTGGGAGGAAGTGTGAAGTGCAGGAAACATGTGTTGCTGCTCTTTTTGATTTAATTGGTGGATCATCCTGCTGCCGCTGCTGTTGCTGTTCTCTCTTCTTGGCTTGACCACATTGGGATCTGGTCTGATTATCCTCAGGGCTGCAGCAGCATACCAACACCAAAACCAACAGTGACATACCACTCCTCGACACGTCACTACAACAAACGGCATACCATCAGCCATGAGCAGCGCTGCTGCCAGAAAGACCACCACAACGCACATCTATACACCCTCCAACCCTGCACTCGCAGATCTGAGCCAGGCACACGCGGAAGAATGGGTCGAAAGAAACATAAACTGTACCAATTTTCTCTGAAATTGTCAAATTTGCCACAAAAGATGCTTCAATCACATGTAAATTCAACACAAGGGGGCCTTTAAATCAGTGGTCTCGTACCACCGAGACCCATAGAGGCACAAGCAGCTCATTTAAAATCAAAACCTGCAGATTGTTTTGTAGTATTAAAACCACAATAACGAAGAGTCACAAGAGTTGCTTCAGGATGCCTGTGCTGAGACTTCTTCATCACCATTGGCAACACTGTGATGGTGCCTGCTATGGACAGTGAGGGTGTGAAACTGGATGATGACCTGTTGTTCTCAGCAAACACAGGAGCCTGTAGATCCCTGCTGTACAACACATTTAGATCAAGAAGGGGACCAGGCCATGTTCAAACCCTGACCAGTGTGCTCCCCTGCCCATTAGTTAGGCTGCCAACTTATTTCCTTCAGTATTTGTCACAGTACTGTATTGCACCTTATGTCCAAAATGTATGCACTGATGGATTATTTCATTATGTTTGTTAATAATGGATATGCGTTATGAGTTAACCCGAAAAACGGCAACAGCAGCAAACAGAATCTGCGGCCCCGTATCCTCCAAAGACTTTATAGTTCATAAGATGGAAAACAGACAAACAAAGGAGAACTCAAAACAGCAGCCCAAGCAATATCACAATACCTCCCCCTGGCTGGGGGAGGAATGCTGTGCTTTCACTACAATCTCAGAGAAATACAGTTGGCAGATTGAGTTAACCAGTGAATGCTAATGGATTTTACAAGTGCATGTAGTGAAAGTTAACCCCCACGCACCCAGCACATACTCCCCTGGTCGCAGCTGGACAACTAGTCAGACAGGACTTTGACAGATGGTCCAATGGGACGCTGGGAGAGGGAGGGAGGGCACAAGCGCTAAGGAGTAGGATGGATGCATGGAGAGGAGGGGACAATGCAAATGGTGAAAAAATGTGTGTGTGTGTGTGTGTAGGAGGGGAGTCAGCTGTTCCTGAAAGAATGGAAGAATAAGACTAAGGGTTATAAACCTCACGGGAGGGGAGGGGGGACCATGCAGTCCTGCTGATGCTGCATTTGCACTTATATGGCCGTTTAGACACGTGCATGTATTGAGACACACCAACACAGTGGACACACACTGGTGTAGTACTTTATTTAAGACCAACAACAACTGAACAGAATGCCATTAATATGACATGAGCTTTCATTCATGATAAATGAAACATTCATTGGATCATCTGGCCAGCTGCCTCACCACGCACCCAGCTTCATGATTGGTTCATGTGTTAATTATGTCTGTACTACTCTTATTCTGATTGGTTCGTAATAGCATCAAGTATAGTATTGTTTCTCCTCAATTTCAAGCTATAATCATATGCAAGCAGAGACCCCGCCCCCACGAGTGGCAGTCAAATTACTCGCATTGTGACCACGCCCATTCATTATCGTTTTCTCGCACTGGCTGCACCCTTCTAAAAAGCCAGGTACAACAAAAAACCGTTCGTTTTGGTCAACTTCCGGTTGTGACTATAAAAATAAAATGTTTAAAATGCAACCAAACTAGCTCAGCAGAAAGTAAGGCAAGATTTTCATATTTTATTCAATGAGTCGGCTATTGAATTATATTTAAAAAAAAGTGATTACCATTGATTACTATCAAAATTATGTCATTATAATTAGTACAAGATTACATAGACCTATGCAATAAAGTGTTTAAGAGGTATTGTATGTTGCTGAAAAAATCCCTCCATAAAGGTCAACAAAAGGCAAACACTGACCCAACCAAAATGTTTTGTATTACATCACAGAAACAGAGTCTTGAAAATCAGTCCCCTCTTCTTAACTGCATGTTGAATCATTACATCTTAACAAGTCTCAAATCTGCTCTATGCAGCACTGGCATGAAAGATATGATATCATTTTAAAAACGTGTGTCCACAATAATAGCTAAGTTAAACCTGATTTTAGTTACTGGCTTACAATATGTTGAATTAAGTTGTACTCTGTAACAGTTAACAGTTTTTTTTTCATCGCCCACTAAAAGTACAGAGCTCAATGTTTTGGAATAGTGTGATCAAAACTGACGTTCTTCTGAAGTTTTGCGCTTTTATTTTGAAGGAAAGCCACAGTGTTCCCGTAAATTTGCTAGCTTGATGCAACTTCCTGAAAGATTGACAGCTTGAACCGCTCTCGCTTACTAGTGGAAACGGGAGCTCCCGTTGTGTGAGAGACGCAATCACAACGCCAACTGATTTCTCTCGGATTTAATTTTGTACTTTGAAAGAAGTTTACAAGAAGCGCTCTCAGTTGTTGGAGTTTATAACAATCTTCGGGGTATGACAGTGGAGCGGAATCTTCCAACAAAGTAAAAGGTGGTAGACGTGAGCGTCTGATGGCTGCTGGGGATGGAGCCCAGCTGCCTGCCACAGTAGCGGCCAGCCGCAGCGTGGAGAAGGCGCTCGAGGAGGCTGCCGCGAGCGGGGCTCTGAACTTGTCGAACCGAAAGCTGAAGGAGTTTCCCCGGAGCGCCAGGAACTACGACTTGTCCGACATTACGCATGCAGGTCGGTTTGCTTTTTCACTATTTCCCTTAACTTACAAAGCAGTACGAGCGAGCTAGCTGTTATTACGAGAACCGCCTTTTGTTTTGTCGCCACCTGCTTCTTTCTTCTAACGGAGTCGGCTCATCCTTCCGCTGCGCCGACACGTTTCACAAGACTCGCTCAAGTAGCTCCGCACTTTGTTTGGTCCCGATGACTGTCACAACTCCTACATGATGAATTAAGACTTCTTTCAAATCACCAGGCCCTCCCTCTTATGTCGGCACGTGGGTACCCCATCAAACTGTTGTGAAATCAATAAGAATATTCATAAAAGTGGCCCATAACGTCTTTTTTAACCAACCTGCAGTGTGAGCTAAGTGTTTGCCGTTAGCATGTGTGCAGCAGACGTCTTTATATCTTAAACTAAAGTCCCCGCGTGGTGGACTCTGTGAGGTGGAGGCTTACTCGATGGGCTGTTTACTGCTCTCTTTAAGCACATCCACATGACGCTCCAGCTTTTTAGAAGAAGCTTGACGTGTTTTCTTGAAGTGGACTTCAAAGTAAAAAGCAAAAAACCCGTGAGATACCAGTTCCTCTTCCTCAACACATCCTCTGATAGGCGACTGAAACGGGTCTACACTGGTTGTCTTCGAGTCGTTTTACTGAACGTCCGAGCTTTAGTCACTCCGTTTGACTGAACAGTGGTTCTGGTGAAGGTTCTGGTAAAGGTTTCGGTTGCCTTTAGTATTTTCTGTGACTGATGAGCCCACAGTGTAACAACATGGCAACCTTTAGTGAGCAGCTTCCTGGACTGTCTCTTGACTGTGTGTCACTTCATCTCATTGAGATGTCTTCTCAGCACGTTGTAGAAAGCCACTGATAACAGAGTCAAACCTAACGGTGAGGAAGGTGTGGAGCACGCTGTGGATTAAAGGCCTCGCCTTGTTGAGAAGAGGATTACACCATCCAGGTTGCTGAAATCAGTCTGGCTACAGGGCTTTAGAGCAGCACCCCTATCCTCGGCTACTGCTTTCTGTGCTCTGGTAATTATGACCATCTGTTCATAACAACCCGGGTCCAGGCCCTGTGGGATGAGAAGGCCTTGAACAAACACAGGCACCTGCCGCTGGAGCAACCCGACCCTAATGACTACGGAGGGGATGAATACATCCCATAGCTGAGTTTATCCAAGCGCAGGTTCTGTGATAAACTAATGATCCAGCTTGGCAAGTCAGTGGAAGAACAAGTTGGGCTTAAAGGGGCAACAGCTGCTTACACTGTACAGTTTACTCTTCATGTGTATTACTCATGAAGATAGTTGTTTATTGTCATCTGTGGCTCTGGAGGAGCTTTGTCTTACAAAATCACACTGATGATGTCATAGTGATGTCATTGGGGAAAGTGGGAAACCTGCGTTAGAAACTGGCGACATGGAGTTTGAAGACTTGGGAATATATCTTGCAAGTGGGGTGTAATGATGCTATTAGTATGCATTATGGGAAGTGTAGTATGCAGAACTTTGGAGCTTGAGCCATTAGAGTTGGGTCGATTTTCAGTTTAAAAACAGGAAAAGTCATAAATTCCAGAGGGATGTCAAGAAGTATCATCAAGAAATGTCCAAATGGAATGTGTTCATCTTCTCCATCCGCCTTGGCTTCACCTCTAAAGTGACCAAGGCAGCTGCTGACTGTCACACTGCCTCATCCTGACTCATCTGTTATTCATTCCGCTCTAATTCTAGGGCCGTGCTCTTCTATGGGCCCAATTGTAGACATTTAGTCTTGAATACATGTTTTTGCAGCACCATAGTGTGTGTGTGTGTGTGTGCGTGTGTGTGTGTGTGTGAGAGAATCTTTACTAACCTCTTGTTAAGCGAGGGAAGTGTGTGGAATGTGATGCATTACTAGCTCACCGTAAGCTCTTTACAGGCAGACATAATGTTTCTGAAGATAATGATCAAATATTGGGAAAACTAGGTTCAGTTTGATATTTAGTAATGCCGTTGATGTGATTTCTTCTTCTCCTGCTGACACACAGCTCAGCAGCAGTTGTCTCTAGTCAGGGAGAGGGCAAGAGGTTGAGGGACAAAGAGCATTACAGTAAATCAAGCTCATAGCTAATAAGCTGTTGGTGGTTAGCCTGGAATACCAGATAGGACAGGAGACAATTTGCAATTGCAGTATTTGTTTCTTGAAACAATGGATGTGAGGTCTGAGGTAGACGACGTCCTCCGTCGGAGCGCTGCGCTCTGTTGACACGGAACACACCGATCCAGGATGCTTCGATGGAGCCGGGTCTCTGCTTGATGTAGGCCCAACAGTGTCTGATGTATTATTGCTGGGCTAGCCGAGTTCCATTTCATCCTGACCCACCTCCTGTGAGCGGACATCAGCCAGGAGCAGGCTGGGTAGTGGAACAGCCTTAGGTCCAAGCTGGGCCAGCCCACCCCTAACCCCCTCCCTGTATCCCGGGGCGGTCAGACCGTCCTCGGTGGATCTTGGTACGACTGGAGTGTAGATACGGTTTTTGATGCTTTGTGTTTCCACTGGTGGAGTCTATAGTAAGGCTAAAGATGAGAGGCTTAACCTTCTCGATATGTAAAGTTTGGAAGACCTTATAACCAGGCTACTGAATACAACAGGGGCTGGACAATATGACACTTCAGATTTTGTAATGCTTTCCCTCAAAACTCTGTCGTTGCACTCACATAGCTCTGCTTGCGCTAGTATTTGCTCTGCTTCTGTCCAAACTGTATGCTTCCACGCAGATATCCTGTGCTCCAGCTTCAGCCACACTATGCCGTCTTTGCATCCTGGCATCGCCTCTTCTCACAGGGCAGGTGGACTGTGTTGTCTATTCTAATCAGGTGGCACAAGGCTGAGACACCCTCTTTTATTTCCCTCAGGAAACCAGTGGTGTCATCAACGGTACAATTACAAAATGTCTGATATTTCAGAATATTAATAGAAATGATATTTGATTCCGTTTCTAATGTAATCACAAGTTGTAAACATAGTGTCAGAGTGGCCTAGTCTTATGTTAGTCTATAACAGTTGAATGCACACAGATCACTTCTATATTTGCATATAGTTAATTTGACCAAAAGTGTTTCACATCTTAACTGGTTTTAATGATGAAACGTTTAACCTATTGAAGGAATCTTGCCTCAATATTGAAACATGAGTCAACTTCAGATCATGACATCATGTGTCACATGTCCATGGAAAAGGAAGTGTCAACAGGATGTCCTGCTCATGTGATCAGTTATGTTCATATCAAAGTAGAAAACCCCCTTTCACTTCTAAACAGCAAAACATGGATTTTATTTGACTGCCTTGTAGAGAAATGGAGATAAATAAATCCAGTATTTCTAATGTCCAGTACTGTAGCTGACTCCTGAGGAGCATCTCTCTATAGCTGCTAAATCTTCTCTCTTGTTATTTTGCCCCTCAGGTGTTTAGTGCTACACAGGTAGCATACAGGCAGCCTGTCTGAGCTTGTTGGATGAAAACTGGTTGTCCATGGGGAGGGTTGATAATAATGGTGATACTCTGTCTGCATCATCGATGTGCAGGCAGGAGAATAAGAACACTAAGCTGAAAGCTGTGTTGAGCTACAGCAATCTCTTACAGACATGTACTCATGGACAGTTGAATTGAATATTATGTAATTCATCTGAGAGCAGCCACAACAATCAGGGTCAATTAATTAGAAGTTCAGCCAACCAATCAGCCCAAAGTTCACTTCAAATGTCAATAATTAGGATAAACAAATCATGAATGAATTTAGACGCAGCTCATTTAATATCCAGAGTGAGTCGGGGTGGGCAGGATGTTACAGACGGACATGAATATGCTGGTTGAACTGGGATAAGACGAGGCGGGGGAGGCCCAGCAGTGGTTATGATAACATCAGCCCCCCTTCTTCTTTACTGGAGCAGCTTCCCTGAGGAAGGTCAAAGGTTCACACACACACACACACACACACACACACACACACACACACAAAGAAGGAGACTTGGCTCGCCTCCCCCAGAGTGTTTCCCGGTAGCTCAGAGCGGTGGAGGAGAACAAAGCCCAGCTATTGTATGTGGTGTGCACCTTGTGGACTCACAAGTGAATACACACAGCTCACCCTCGGGCTGTTGCTTTAATGATAAGGTTTACCAAGTATCGGTTTGAAACAATGATATTTGTGTTTCTGGACTGAAGCTGCGGAATGAGCCCCAATATTCTGAATCATTAATGTCTTTTATATCATCACTTTCATTCCAAAAATATATTTTCTAGTAAGTGTGCAAAATGACAAATATAATAAATGCAATGAAGTAGAAGAACATCACTAGTGTACTATGTGATGTTTTGTTGATGACAGACCTCACAAAATGATACGAGGCATTCATGTTTGTTAGATTTTCGGGCACTTCTGATGTGTCTGATATATTACAGCTTTTCAGAACAATAATAAGTTTCCCAGTCATGATTAGGTCATTTACAGGGTGTAATCTGGTAATTACTGTAAATCTGATGGCAGAGGCCTTGTTTACATGGAACTGTAGTTATTGCATAGATGGTCTGTTTTCATCAGCTGTGTGTGAGTCTAAAGTCATTATCGATTAATATGCAGATCATTTACATCTGACATTTTTAAAAAAATAAAATCACAGAAAATGTGTAAATGCCCTTTATAGTTTCCTAAAGCCCAACATTTGGTTAACGCTTGTTCAAAATGTAAAGCTATTGAGTTTACTTTCATATTTGACCACGAAAAGTATTTGATGTGCTGGAAAGGGCGCAAGTTTGGCATTTTTTGCTTGACATATGACTTAAACATCTAAGTCACTATTACAGTATGTAATATAATTGATTGATTGGCAAAAATATTTAGTTCTAATTCTGTCAAATCTTTTCACCTGCAAATGACATGCAATACAATATTTGTCATTCTTTGTTTTGGCTTGGATGCCTCCAGGTTTGACATGCGTGGGAGCATTTGTTAAGGCCTCCGTACGTCCTGTCTGATAATCTAATAGCATCTGAACCCAGCTGTCCAGCAGCACAACAGGGGGAGAGGATGTGTTCTAAGATTTCTCTGAGTTTATGAAACAATCTGACAGCCACACCCAATTTAGCAGTGATTGGTCATGTGTGTGCTTATTGAAAGTAGGTGGGGTTTGAACTCCTTCTTTCTTTCTCTCTTTTTTTATTCTTCACACAGCTGCTACGGTCACTTTTCTTATCTGAAGCCCAGTCCATCTCTGATTCTGTTTATTTGCTCCGGGAACGTCTGCTGTAAAAATGCATGGTGGGTGAGTGAAGTGTACAGCACACAAAATAACACGGAGAAGAAGGCAGCCAGCAGTGTTACTTCATGATACGTCAACAAGATGCAGGGAGGAATGCAAGCAGAGACTCTTAGAGTTCAAAAGCAATAAAGGAAGGATCCCTTTTCCGGCCACAGCAGATCCACACTGTGTCTCCTCTCCATGGATTCAAATTAGTTTTCTAATTTAGATTCAGGCCCAGAAAAATAAAAGTCTACTCAATATTAAAGAACTATGATTGGGATCGGCACATCCCTCCTAGTAATAAACTATATATTGAGCTCTTACTTTATTAAAGCAGGACGGTGGGGACCAGCAACAGCACGTGTGAGAGCAGTTTGGGTTTGTTCAGTCGCAGTCTCAGCAAACATTGCATCGGTTACACGCTCCTGCAGATTCCTGCTCTACAACATCAGGAGGATTCGCCCCTTCCTCACTGACGAGATGGCGCAGGTGCTAATCCATGCTCTTGTCATCTCCCGCCTGGACTACTGCAACTCACTACTTGCGTCGGCCATCAGACCTGTGGAGCTTGTCCAGAAAGCTGCAGCTCGCCTGGTGTTCAATCGCCCCAAGTTCTCCGACACAACTTCCGTTCTCTACACTGGCTCCCTGTAAGAGCTTGCATCCAGTTTAAGACTCTGGTGCTAGCCTACAGGGCAGTGAAAGGAACAGCTCCTTCCTATCTCCAGGCCATGGTCAAGCCCTACACCCCCGCCCAACCACTTCGCTCTGCTTCCTCGGGGCGATTGGTTGCCCCGTCGCTCAGAGGTCCGTACAGCCGATTGACCCGGTCACGGCTGTTTTCTGTCCTGGCCCCACAGTGGTGGAATGAACTCCCCACTGATGTCAGGACAGCAGAGTCGCTGCCCATCTTTCATCAGGCTGAAGACTCTCCTCTTCAAGAAGTACTACCCTGAGCCTTCCACTTAGCACTTACTTAGCATATATTGTATTCAAACTAGCTTATTGCACTTATTGTATTCATATTAGTTTTGTTGCATTCGTTTGCTTCTGCACTGTACGTTGGCTCTGGTTTATGCTCTTAGATGCTTGTTTGAAGAAAGGAGATGCACTTGTGACTTCTGGTGACTAGTTGTTCTCTCGAAAACCGATGTTGAATACACTTATTGTAAGTCGCTTTGGATAAAAGCGTCTGCTAAATGACTCTAATGTAATGTTTACAGACCTGATGTTGGCCTTTTCGTCAAATATCCAACCTGCCTCATTTCCCACATTGTGTTATTTCATAGATTGAATTTAAAGGCTTGATTATTTCCCATTAGGCTGTACACTCATTCTAAAAACATTTACTTCAAATATAAGTGAAATACTTCATTGTCCAAAAAGTCCCTGTAGCTCTTTGGTTTGAGCTGTTTATGTTGAGCAGTTTTGAGGTCATGACTGTAGCTCTGTTACCGTTAATCAGACTGTTTGGAAAACCACTAAAAGCCTAAATAATTCCCTGCTGCTTTTCAGGCCCAATTCTGTAGAAACAGTCAGGGTGTAGCTAATGAGTGCTTCCGCTGAGTCTCTGTTGGACTCCAATACTGCTTTAAAAAGTGGCTCTGAAAGTCGCTGCAGCTTTCTCCTGTGTGAAGGACGACAGCTGTGGTAAGCTGCTATTGGATTCAAGTTGTGAACAAATCTCAGGGCAAAAAGTCCTGGCTCTGTTTGTTGTGGCTGAGACCGAAGGTTAGTTTGGTTTAAAGAAAGCGAAACATGGTGCAGAACAGAGCTTTGGCAACTCCTAGAACAGAGACGGGACTGTCCTGAACGTCTTTCCCAGAGCACCTGCATCGGATGGATGCTAGCAGATAGCTTTGTGTCTTCGTCCCTCTTTGGGACTTATTAAGGTTTGGTTCGGTGAATGTGCTTCTTGAGATCCACATTTGATGCCGTTTTGAGACTAAATTAGCTTCAAAACAATCGGTATATCTCTTTAGCTCTTCATTGGGCCCTCTGATGTGCTGCAACAGGGATGGTGGACTTTATCTCATCTTGGCTAGTTGCTGTTTCCATCGGAGTTTATCTGAACTTTATCATGTGCAGTTTTGGTACATTTGAGCCATGCTAGTACTGGCCAGCCTGGTACTTGGGAGGGCAATGTTGGTGAGTCAGTCGGTCAACTTCTTTGGTCGGGACTGAAATATCTGGGCCAATTGGATTTGTTCCAGACGGAAGCTCTGGGCTAACCACTGCACGCAGCATCTAGCAACAGGAGGAACTGATGGCTCAACAGTGTAGCTGGTGAGCTAACCAGCACAAAGACAAGGATGCTCAAAAACCTCCAGATAGGAAGGAAGGAAGGAAGATTGTGAACATAGTAGACATTCTACCTGCTGAGAATCAACATGTGAACACTGTCAATGTTAGCATGCTAGCATACCTCTTAGGCCCTGTTTAAACGATCTATAGCGCACGGTCTGAAGTGCATGGCACAAGTAGGGAGTGTCCGACTAATTAAGTGTTGCACAAGGGGTTGTTTCTAGTCTCTTAATTGATAACATGAATTCAACTACTCAGAGTGTCATCTTCCATTCCCTTTATTGCTATTTGAATAGCGTATTCTGCTTATAGGAGAAGCGAGCGGTTTTCTGCTGATGAAGCAGGTCTGCTTATACACGTAGTGAAAGCGTTGATGCCGGGAGCAGCAGCAGGAGGCTTGGCAGGTGGAGCCTCTGCTGTTTAACAATCCTCTGTCCAATCAAAAACTCCATTGGACAGTATAATGTATATATCTGAAGAAGAAAGTGCTGCTGTGCTTCTTTGTGTAACAAGCAGAGTGTGAGCTCATTGGGAACTATTGCACATCTTGCCATCTTAATAATATGCCTTTAATACAGCAGGAAAATACTGCACCGTTGACTTTAGACAATGTCAATGTCCCAATCGCTTTCTGCTGCCTCGTGATAGCATTGCGCCCAGTGTGCGCCTGGCCACGCCTCATTCTGAGAACAAACACATTTGCTACTGGCGCTGTGCATTAAAATGACAACTGTGTTGGTCTGCTCCGCTCTGAGCCAAGTGTAAGATAGGTCAGTCATGTTCTCCTCCTTCTGCTCTCAAATGTTTGAGTCATTTGTGATGTTTTGAAACCATTTTAGTCAGACTTCCTGCTCACCAGTGTGTTGAAGAATTATATCTACATCTTATCTAAATTCATTCAAACCATTTCATGGGTTTACAGTCTTACCGTAAAAACCTGAAGACACTGTAGGAACCTGTGCAGAGTCCAACAACAGTCCAGTTGTGTAGAACTGGTACACTGCTAGAGCAGTCGTCCTCTTCTGTCTGTCTGTGTGTGTGTGTGTGTGTGTGTGTGTGTGTGTGTGTGTGTGTGTGAGAGACAGATACTCACTGCCAATCACACCATACACCTTGTAGCAGCTAGAAGCTGTAATTAATTACTGAAAGTATCAGTTTTCTCATGGAAACCTCCTGTTGTTGGTGTGTTTTCTGAAGGGAAGTGTGATGACAAAGAGAGAGTGACATAGTAAATCTCCCCCCCCCCCCCAAATGGCCTGGTTTTAAGTGTGTTGCTAAAAAGCTCTCTGGTTCAGCTGCTAGAAACTACACGACTACACTGTTCTGTCAGTTAATGGTCGGGCTGAACCAGCCCTGGTTTTGTGCGTGTGCACACTTGTGTGTGCAGCTCGAGCTCGACATATGGCCGCTGCCTTCTCTCGCATGTTTACATCTGGTGTGTGTGTGTGTGTGTGTTCCATTTCCTCTGTGCTGCGGATGTGGGCTGCCTGTTCGCTCAGCCTTCACTTCTGCTTTGTCTGTCTTTGTCTCTGACTACTTTCTGATTGCCACACACTTTCTGTCAGCCAACATGTTTCCATCCAATTCTATCAGTTAATAAATGTCACAGAAAAAGAGTGCCCGATGGATCTATTTCCTCTAAGAAGATATTCATGGGGAAACTGTAAGGAATCTTTCATGAACTGATAACTGCTTGGCAAGTTGTAAGTGTCAGCTAATGAATGCCATGGCTTATATTAATAGAGTGAATCTCCTGTCTTGTAACGTGGATGTCTTCATGCATTGTTGCATTAACGGGGACCAGAAGTCACCTATTCATTCAAATACATGAGGCTGCAGTGCGCTCAATTCTTTAGTGGTGCTTTCATTTTCAGTATGTTTAGTTTAATGTGTGAGCGTTCCTCTCTCTGTGTGAAAGCTCTCTCAGAGCACAGCAGCTGGTGGGGAGGGGGAATCCCTCCTCAGTCCCATGGGAGGTAACCAGAGAACAGGCAGAGACAACACTACCAGTCTGCCAACAAACATGCACTGTGCCATACATAGCCTGGTCTGGAGTCTGGGTGTGTGTGGAGGAGCACGGGCCACAAACTACTCCACGGTTGCCATAGCAGTTGTTTCTTGCGAGTCACAAGGTGGAGAGCATGTTGTCAGGTATCTGGATGTGAGCAGCATTCAGCTGCTTTAAGGTGTGAAGGTCTCTCTGCACAACCAGTCATCAGCTAGCTGAGGTCAAGTGAGACGGCCAAACAGCGACCGCAGGAAGCTTGGGATATGACGAGATTATCGTTCAACATGGTATCGGTTGGTCCTGATAATGGTTATTATATTATGCAACAACTTTTCGCCTGTGAATTTTGTGCTAGTTTTCTTGCTTTCTCTGTGCTTCACTGTTTTGTTGTAGTGCATAAAAAACGAATAAGGAGAGCCAGAGAACGTGAACGAAGAGATAATTTTTTTAGCTGTGCGATAAACGCATCGGGTCTAAAGATGGAGGCAACACAAATCTACGCTCCAGTCTTAAAACACACCATCCAACAGCGTGTAGTCATGCAGGGCAGGGACAAGGAAAATAAATGTTTCACTTTGTGTCAAATAGCGCATCCTACACAATACACTCTTATGTTGTTGCTACATACAGTTGTGTGAAAAGTGGTTGCCCCCTTCCTGATTTCTTATTTTTTTGCATGTTTGTCACACTTAAATGTTTCAGATCATCAAACAAATTTAAATATTAGACAAAGATAACACAAGTAAACACAAAATGCAGTTTTTAAATGAAGGTTTTTATTATTAAGGGGGAAAAAAAATCCAAACCTACATGGCCCTGTGTGAAAAGTGATTGCCCCCTAAACCTAATAACTGGTTGGGCCACCCTTAGCAGCAACAACTGCAATCAAGCATTTGCGATAACTGGCAATGAGTCTTTTACAGCGCTGTAGAGGAATTTTGGCCCACTCATCTTTGCAGAATTGTTGTAATTCAGCCACATTGGAGGGTTTTCGAGCATGAACCGCCTTTTTAAGGTCATGCCACAGCATCTCAATCGGATTCAGGTCGGGACTTTGACTAGGCCACTCCAAAGTCTTCATTTTGTTTTTCTTAAGCCATTCAGAGGTGGACTTGCTGGTGTGTTTTGGATCATTGTCCTGCTGCAGAACCCAAGTGCGCTTCAGCTTGAGGTCACGAACAGATGGCCGGACATTCTCCTTCAGGATTTGTTGGTAGACAGCAGAATTCATGGTTCCATTTACCACATCAAGTCTTCCAGGTCCTGAAGCAGCAAAACAGCCCCAGACCATCACACTACCACCAACATATTTTACTGTTGGTATGATGTTCCTTTTCTGAAATGCCGTGTTACTTTTACACCAGGTGTAATGGGACATACACCTTCCAAAAAGTTCAACTTTTGTCTCGTCAGTCCACAGAGTATTTTCCCAAAAGTCTTGGGGATCATCAAGATGTTTTCTGGCAAAACTGAGACGAGCCTTTATGTTCTTTTTGCTCAGCAGTGGTTTTCGTCTTGGAACTCTGCCATGCAGGCCATTTTTGCCCAGTCTCTTTCTTATGGTGGAGTCATGAACACTGACCTTAATTGAGGCAAGTGAGGCCTGCAGTTCTGGGGTCTTTTGAGACCTCTTGGATGAGTCGTCGCTGCGCTCTTGGGGTAATTTTGGTCAGCCGGCCACTCCTGGGAAGGTTCACCACTGTTCCATGTTTTCGCCATTTGTGGATAATGGCTCTCACTGTGGTTCGCTGGAGTCCCAAAGCTTTAGAAATGGCTTTGTAACCTTTTCCAGACTGATAGATCTCAATTACTTTGTTTCTCATTTGTTCCTGAATTTCTTTGGATCGCAGCATGATGTCTAGCTTTTGAGGATCTTTTGGTCTACCTCACTTTGTCAGGCAGGTCCTATTTAAGTGATTTCTTGATTGAGAACAGGTGTGGCAGTAATCAGGCCTGGGTGTGGCTAGAGAAATTGAACTCAGCTTTCCAAAGATGTGATAAACCAGAGTTAATTTATGTTTTAACGGGGGGGGGGGCAAATCACTTTTTTACACAGGGCCATGTAGGTTTGGATTATCTTTTTTTTCCCCTTAACAATAAAAACCTTCATTTAAAAACTGCATTTTGTGTTTACTTGTGTTATCTTTGTCTAATATTTAAATTTGTTTGATGATCTGAAACATTTAAGTGTGACAAACATGCAAAAAAAAATAAGAAATCAGGAAGCGGGCAAACACTTTTTCACACAACTGTATGTGTCTCCGGTCCATAGATACTCGTATCTATGCGTGTCTCTCTTCAGCGGTTCTTTTGGGACAATCATTTCATATATCCTTGTGTTTCTTAAAGCAATATCGCCTAACCCTGTCCTGAAACCCTGAAAGCAGTGAGCTGTAATTTGTGAGTATTTTGTGAGTTTCTGAGAATTTTAACTTTTTCATGAACTGCTGGGAACTTCCACAAGTTGCATTACATCTGACACTTGGGAGTGAGATTGCATTCACAAGCTGACTTTTAAATAGGGAAGTCACTTTTTACAGCCTTCATTTTTCTTTGCTTTAAAATGCAATGCCCTTAAAATGAGTTTTTTTCCAACTGGTGTGGCATTGGGAGTTACTCCTGTTCTTATGCATTATGTCAGGTCCACACATGGACTAACTTAACACGCTCTCAATATTATTTCCATCCATTTTGTCACCTGCTTATTCTGTTCAGGGTTGTGATGAGCTGGAGACCCTGACAGGTGTAAAGACCAACCACAGTAATAGTAGGGCTGCAACTATCGGTTATTTTTGTTTGTATGTTTGTTGTTGTCGACGAATAAACTGATTTAATTTCTTAAATAATTACTTATTTGTTTGGTCTGTAAATTGTTAAAAATGCTCATGACATATTCCCAGAGGGGCTAGGCCCGCTGATAAAACAGCTGCTGTGCTGTGAATGATGAACATCCTGAATTCATAGAGCCATAGTTACATGTGTAGACTCTCCCTGTTGTGATACAAGCTAGCTATTTCTCTATCTCTGCTACTAGCAGGGGAACCACATGTAAGGCCAGGACCACATGACCTACAAAACCGGTCCTCATCAGTTCATTGGGAACTGTTAGTACCATTAAAGCTGCATGGCTAATCAGCCGTCTCCTTTAGCTTTTAACACGCGTTACACAAACCGGACAAAATAGTGCATTAGCTGGGACTATTTTCAGCAGTGGATCAATCCACATTTTGTGCTCTAGTGAGTATGTCTGGCAGCAGGACAGTGTATGAGGGAATCCAGCCAAGCAGCACACTTTTGTTTTTAAACTTTTGACATTTCATGGACAGACAAGTTGATAGAGACTGGAGGACAGCTGACCACACCAAAGGTCCCCGGATGGGTCTGAAACCAGGACACGGTGGCATGAAAGGGTCTCTACGTTCTTTATTTCCTTTATCTGGCGTAGCTACTGTGTGCTCCAGGCTCAGCAGGCAGCCATTAGTTAATGGGCCTCAGTTCCATTCCTCCTGGCTCTGTTTGTCACGCAACACAATGTAACACTAAGAGTGTGTGTGTGTGTGTGTGTGTGTGTGTGTGTGTGTGTGTGTGTGTG
>NW_022280109.1:633071-650961 GCF_004355925.1 Anarrhichthys ocellatus | reverse complement strand
TGTGTGTGTGTGTGTGTGTGTGTGTGTGTGTGTGTGTGTGTGTGTGTAAATAATCTCATGGTGTGGAGTGGACTGCCTGGTGAATAATGAAAGCCCAGGCCCTGCCTGTCTTATGTAACCCAGCAGTTCCATTAAGTCCCTCAGTGTTTGGTGTCCAGATGGCTGATTCACAGAGGAAGTCTGAGCACGATGGAGGAGGCACAAGGCCTCGGAGGGGTTCAAATGGCAATGTGTCTGCATGTACTTAGTTACTTTAGAGCTCGCTTTACATTACTGCACCATCTCAGTGAATACAATCTGCTCCTCTCAGTCTCCGAAGATGGAGGATGTTGCTGTAACATACCAAATACAGGAAGTCCAGGCACTAACTTTAATGACAGATTTATACAAAGTGTAGTATAATGGAGCAGCAGTGTGTGGGGAGCACACTGTGGTGACCAGGGATTAACCCGTGGTGGCAGTCTGCTTAACATGGGTCAAATGAGAGTTGAATGCATGTTCATTACCCTACATTGTGAGTGGAGGTTGTATAAAGTGGCACTTTTGTAGTAGTAGCAGTTAAAGTAGTACTATTGACTACACAATTTCTGCCTTTTTAGGTTGTGTGAGTATAAGGTGGTCACACAGCGTCGGAAATACACGAGGGCAAAGGGCAAAACTGCCCCTAAGAAATATAATTTTGCCTCTGATATCACTAGGAGAGGGGCAAAAAATGCCCCCTAACTTTCTAAACGAATAAATAAATGGAGCGCTTCTTAATCAGACCTGTGACTGCGGTCAACTCAGCAGACACTTACATTTTAGTGCACCTATATGCTGACATTCACGGTAAACTCATTCAAACGGCACAGATCGGGAGCGAGCGAAGGACTTTGAAAGTTAACGGAAAGATTAACGTCGGATAACATCCGGTTTCTTTAGACGAACATCCAGTTTTCAGAATAAGATGCCAACAAAGTACACATATTGCATAATGGATATGAGATTAAATGAATTATATTCACAAAGTATAAAACATGCTACCTGCATCTCGTGAGTTAAAGGGAAAATACACCTACATTGTGCATAAAGTGTCTATTCTTTGATTTGAGGGTTGCTGGAAATGAATAATACCTGACTGACAGTCAATTAAGATATTTTACTGAGCAAAAACTCTGAACTGAATTTGTACCTTCAAATGGCACATTTTTTAAATTTTTAAGGTGCTATAAAAATGTTTTTCTCAACAATTCCACACAATGACTAATGCATATGTTCAGGACAAAAATGGGTAATATCACAATATTTGAGGTGCTACAAAAATATCTTTCTCAATAATTCCATACAATGACTGATGAATATGTAATCAAGGCATCGTTGACTTAATAACTGTTAATAGTTGTTTATGTAAAAAATGTAATAATAACAATAACTGACAACAAAGAAATAAGAATAAAATTGAATATGATCTGATTTGTTTGTTTTTTGTTCAAAAAATCGAAGAAAACACTTTGAATCTGTAGACTACTGCCTAATAGTCTTATTATTGCCATTTGATGACAATTGCTCGTATACTGTAAGCCTAAATACGTATATTTTATTATTTTGAGTATATTTATATTTATTTTTTTGGGGGCAAAAATTGCCCCCAAAAAATGTGTAAATTTCCTACCCTGTGGTCACATTAGTTTACTAACTTGGTTTGGTGACTTCCATTGACTCTGTAGAGACCATAACTGAGGCAGTGGGTGGGTGTCAGTGCTGTATGATAACATAGCACTGGTGCTACGAAGACTGAAAGTTTTGGAGCACAGGCCACAAAATTGTAGCACGAGTGTAAAAGTATTAATCAAATGGGCGTAAAGCATATGAAAATACAGTTACAAATACAATTTATTTTCTAGGACCTTTTTAAAAGAATATAGCACGAAAACATATTTCTTCTTATGTTTCACAGCATGGACGTGGGAAGTAGGAGCACTGAGGGGGCTGCAGCCCCTCCTAAAACCAGCTATTATAAAAACATGTGAAGAGCTTGAACCTTAATGTATTTATGGTGGGAAAGAAGATTTGCTTTGTTCTCTCACACCCACACAGAAAAGGTCTTAATTACCTTCAAGCCACAAAGTGCATTGCTAAGCTAACCAAACTTCAGTGTCTGAGGTCATCGGTGTCCCTCATACTCAAATAACGGGGACAAAGTTTTTGGTAGCGTGGCCCCTTAACTCTGGAAGAGCTCACCGTGTCATGATAGATGATTATGTATCATGTGCTTCTGGCCCCCTCCTCCTAACCATAACACCATAACCTAACTCACTGTAACCCTTTCAGTGCTGTATCTGACCTGAGTCATCTCACGGTTTATAGCTGATCTAATGTCTCATACAAGCCTCCAGAACGAGGCAGCTTGCTGGAAATGCCCTAAAAAATACATATCCTGTTGACTGTGTCTTCTGTTCTGTAGTGTAACTGGTTTTGACACTACTGCAGTGTGCATACATGCCTGTTGCCATGACGATTTGAACACTACCATTTGCTTAATCTGTTTCTCACCTTTCACTCCATAGTTTCCTCCCCCTTCAGTGTGTTTTTTAAATTACAAAGCTATAATTCCTGGGACAGAGCAGTGTGGTGCCTTCTGTCAGCTAACAGGGATATTTCAACTTATTCCTTTATATTTGGGGCCCAATGCACTTTCTAAATGACTAGTTATTCGAGTGATTGTCCTTTCCTGACAACGCAAGTCGTGTTTTCTGTGTACTGGTTTGGTGTCATCTGGAGTTCTGAGTGTCTTTCTCCTTTTGCATGAACACACTGAGCTTTGCATACGAGAGTCTGTAGGAGGGAAGGAAGAGAGAGGAGGGAGCGGATAGAGGGAAGGGGAGAGGAGACGGACTGGGGGGGGGGGGGGCAAGTGAATCAGGTCTGACTTAATTTCCCAAGTACAATTCATCAGAAAAAGGATTTACTCCATCTCCTCTGTTGAGGAAATGAATACATCTTTACTCCTGTGACCTGCTTTGAGAAGGAAGTATGCCGTAACCCTAACAAACATGGTGGCTGGACGATGCTTAGCCTAAAGCAATAAAGGAGCACATCTGCATTTAGAAAAAGAGTGCGTTTCCATTAAAACCAGCCATCGGGTGCTGGACACGGTTAGCTTTGCTGAGTACAAAGACTGGCAGGTGGGGGACTCTGCCAGTGAAGCTCCACCAAAACTGATAGAATTGCCCAAAACAACCTTGTTCACATGTTGTGTCTTGTTGTCTGTCTGAGTCACTGTGCTTAGGAAGTCACAACAGCACACAGTCACTCAGCCAGCAGCTGTCTGTCAAGAAAGGGCTGAGGAGAAACAGTCTGACTTCTACCACCGCTTATGTTTGTGCATTTAATGTAACATTAAAAAAAAATCAATTTCTCAAGTCGTACAGCATGCCGAGCCCTGCTTCACGTCTTTGCTCTAAGCTAGGCTAGGTCTGGTCTTTAGTGTGAACCAGCAGAGATCTTAAGGTGTTGAATAGTTTGTGGTAGTGCCTAAAAGACTCACCAGATGTTCAGACACTCCAACCACGTAAAGGGATTCTTTTGTATTTTTTAATAGGTAGATATGCTAGAAATCTCCTAAATGAGCTACGAAGTGAACTTTGAATTTACAATGTTTTTAATCACAGCTGCAGAATGTGTTTCCATAGTTAGGATATTGATAGTCTGGTTAAGGCAGGTCAACAGGTGCATTTCACCAAATATTTCCTTTCATCCGATTGTGAAAATCTGCCACTGAAAAATGTAAAAATTACAAAGTGATAATATACAGAGTGACGCCTACCTCTGGCCCTGATTAAAATGTAGACTCTCTCATAGTGTCCAGGAGCAGCTATCTCTCTCTCTCACACACACACACACACACACACACACACACACACACACACACACACACACACACACACACGTACCAACAGAGCTTCTGTCTACCGTTCTGTAACGAACACTGTAACAGGAATCAACACCACCACATCCTGTCTTACGGCACACACAGATTTGTGTTGTCATTGGCAACATTGTGAAATAAAGCCAAACAGCATCAGACCGCATGGCGGCTCCAGGCCTTCTCTACCGCTCTAGTTAAGGTGTGGCTGGTAAATGAAAGACGCTGATTCAAAACATGTTTTTATGAATGTATTAATTATTAAGTGTGTAGGGGAACAGTCGGGAGTTTTAGAACACTAGTTTTTGGGATTTGGGAGAGAGTTGTTCATGTTTACTAATATTTTTGGACGTACTTAGACCATAGAAATAATTTGTATGAATTTCGAAAAAGGGCGTAGTTCCTCTTTAAAGCCCGCTATCACCTTAAAGCTGCACTACTCAATATTTTTATACTAACAATGGATTAAATGAGTTTGTATAGTGTGAATGTGATGACTGATGGCAACAAACCCAAAGATAATGATCATGAACTTTCCAGTTTGTCTCACTTTTTTTGTGGCTGTCAGTTCTTTATTTTGGTTTTAAGGTACACAGGTTCATTTCCTGGTTGACTCTCACCACTCTCATCACCCTGGTGTCCAGCAGCAGCTGACAGCTGGGATCAGCCCACTGTACACAGCAGACCGACAACTAGCTACCAACTAGCTGGTGAACACATGGTATTTAGCATTAGCATTTAGCAGCGACGAACAAATGTGATGAGCTAAAAGAAAATGAATATTGGATACACAATGAAGTGGACACAATATCTAACATTAGCTAACATTAGCCACCATAAGCTGCCTGTCTACTAGAGCAAAGACAGATTGAAATGAGCAGTGAGCAGATTCATTACTCAAAATTCTAACCGTTCATTTCCACCAAAATGGCTACGGGCTGCTGATGGGAAACGCTTTTGACACGTCACGTAAAGTTATGGATGCACAGTTCAATATCTAACCCTGGGCTTTGTGTGTGGGCCCATACTGAGTGCTGGTTTGATCCCAGTGTTTAATTAACACTGTGAAGAGACTGCGATCATTCTTTTTGTGTGACGAAATGTCAGGCTTGACGTAAACATTGCTTTACTAACTTCGTAAAACTAAATTTAACAAAGAAATACTTGCATATAGATTTACTGAATTACTTATTTTTCAAAATAAAAAATCCTACACCAGCAACTTGGTAAAATCTTCAAAATATACAGAAATTACAAGTGTAAACAGCAACAAATTGGTCAACTTAAACAACAATTAGGATCTGAGTATATAATGTGTATATCTATAGAAATGAATTTAATAGATCTGCCAAATGATCACAGATACCCGATCAAGCTATTTGAGTGAGTATCCGCTTGATATTAGTATGGTATCGATGCATCTCTGATTTAAATCTGAAAATGTTGCATATTATCCCAGAACGGTGTCTGAGGGCCACCCATAGAGCTCTCCCTGTGACTCAGTTCTTTGTGGCTCTTTCCCAGCAGCCCCTCAGCCTCGAGGACTTAAACCAGTAAAGAGCTCTTCTTTTTGTTGAGTCACTCCTCTCGGGGGTTTTGTTGTCTTGGCCTCCTCATGGTCGGCCTCTTTGTTTGTTTGTCACCCTCTCTCTCGCTGCTCCTCGGCTCCATTGTCCATGCTCTCCTGCTGGTATTATCACCCCCCCCCCCTCTGCAACTTTTTTTAAAATTTTTTTTATTATTTTAAACAAACCTCACCCCTCTTTTCCACAACGTGATATGAGTAGAGTCTCATCTTGCCTCTGTGCTCACAGGGAGGCCCAGGGTCCCTGTTTCTTTGTGGGGTGTGACATGGAATACACTTTCACGCTTGTGCTTCTGAAATGACATTGTTAGTACTTCATCAACACCACACGGTTTGTGAGGATGGATTGAGGTACAGTTTATGAACTCACACCAATCGGAACACTTTCAAAAGTATTGATTTGGTAAATCACAGAAGAGTGAGTTTTCAAATCTGCAAGTGTGAACACGCTCTAGCTACAAGCTTTCAGCAAGGTTAAGGTGTTTAAGAGAGGTTGTCTGTTTGTCCCTTTACTACTCTTCTTTGCATTCCAGGGTTGAGGGAGGAAAGCAAGAGTTTAGCAGCATGCATTTGCTTTCCTTTTCTCCAGTTCTGGTCAGATCTTCATCAGCTGCTCACATGTAACATAAACCACCCACTCTTTTTTACTTTTTCTTTGTCCGTCATGGAAAAATCCAGACTGTTGATGCTTTCATAATGCTCCTTAGAAGTCAGTCCCGACCCTAAAGCAGGTGAGCCGGTCAGACACCTGATATCCTCTTGTTTCTCATGGCATTTCTTGGGTTAGTGGGAAAACACAAGAATAACCAGAACACAAACGGGAACATCCCAAAGTATTTTACAGCTCATTGCAACAGTGCTGAGGTTAATAATACCTATTAGTTATACGACCTATTTTTTAGGTTGTGTTAAAGGCGTTGATACAACTCTGGGCAGTTGTCTGAAGAATGAATAAAGCGAGCTCGAGCACCTCGGGCTGCTCTCCTTCTTTTAGTGTGAGCAGATGTGGTTGAACCTTCTGTCTCCCCTCTCTCTTCCTTATTACCAAAGAGCAGCTGCTCATCTTTAGCTGACAAGGACAAACAGGCTGGTCATATTAATCACTACAGAGAGTAACTTGATGACAGACGTGGATCAAACTTTGCTGTAGTGTGGTTAAAGATCTCTCTGCTCTACTTCCTGCTTCTGTAGGCCCAACATCTCCAACAGAGTGATACGTCTTCTCTCACACCCACAATTTAATCTTATGTTATTTCAGCTTCAGATCATATTTGAATCCAGCCTGCATATCTTCTCCTGCTACACATCTCATTCTGTGTAATATGTATACTGAGCCTCTGTGGTTCCATTTCTTTTCTTTCTGATTGTATCACTTCGTCAGGATGTAGCTTGAGTGTGCAGCTGTGTCATTGAGGTCCTCATTGGACTGGCCTTGGTATCAGCAGATAGTAAGTGATCTGATCAGACCTATGGAGCTTGATGGGGACATTGTAAAAGCAGACTAACTCTTCTGAGGTTGATGGGAGAAGGACGGAGCACTGTCAGTGAATTCAGATATTCTGTTTGTTTCTGAGTGACACAGATGTGTGAGCACTGAGCTTAATCATTAGCGTGTCTCGATCAGCACCGCAATGTATCGGTGATGCACTGAACCACACCCAACCACAAACGACGCCATGGCAACAAGAGGTTGATCAGTTAAGCATCTGTTTTGGCCTTCAGAGGCCCGTAACAGGAAGACTGTAGCTTCTTAAGGTGCTGACAGTTTACAGGAGCTGTCTTGTGCCAGGAAGGTAATGAGATTTGCAAACAGATTAGTGTGTTAATTGTCCCGAGAGCACACATCAGTTTTTGCACGAGCTCTATTGACTTCTAATGAAGACTTCTAACACTTCCTTGTAGAAAGGAAAATAAGATATCTGTGTTATTGTGTGTAACAAGTGCTGAACAGTCAGTCTACAAGAATAAGTAGGCAAATAATCCACAAACTTGTGAAACTGTGCAAGTGTAGTCTCTGAGACTTTGGAGCAGCAGACTGAAGACCTGTGTGATGATGTCACAGTGCCCGAGTGAGGCCCCAGCTTATGCAATATGAGACTGCTGCTGTTGTGTTTCCTTTGTTTTCACACCGAATTCTCCAACGTGTTGTAATGGGGTTTTCCTCAAGTGTTAAGAGACTTTGCTAAAGTCCTGCTTACCAGTGTGTAGAGGTAGAGGTCAGTGGGTCAGCAGTGACGTTAGTGGCTGAAGTGAATCCTCCTCCATCACATGCTGACCTGTAATTGGACACAGTGCCGTGCTCTCACAGGCCAATCCTGCTCGCTCCGCTGATCCTTTGAAACCCTGCGACACTCTTTCAGGATGTAAGAGCTGCTCTCACAGTGACGGTTAATACACATTCAGTTTGTTTCTACAAATCTTTTGGAAAGGTTGCACATTTAAGGTTAAAAAAGCGGTTTAAGAGGAGGCAGTGAAATCAGTTGCATGTTCCTGTTTTTAAATATTCCAATAACAAGGTTCATCCGCTTGTTTTTCTGTATCACATGGTCCTCATCAGTGGATGCCCATTTTTCCTGGAGAAGCTCAGGCTGTTCTTCATGACAACTGAGCTCCATCCACGATGAAGACCATGTGACACAGGCGAAAGGTCTGGAAAAAGCTAGTAAGTGGACCTTGGGTCGGGATTGTCAAACCATCTGTTTCCAACGTCAAGACTGCACTTTGATGCTTAGGTTTTATTTCGATAACGCTATATCGTCACTCAATGTTGATGACACATAATAGAGGGAGGATTAGAATTAGAGAAGGCGGAGTTGGGAAGTAAAAAATATGAACGTAATTTATCATAAATTGATTGAGTAGTATTGCGTGGGCGTGGCTTGTGTTGACACTCACTTCAGAGTTGCATCAACAGATGGCTGCTGTACTGCTGTGTGGGTTGAAACGTGTTGAGCATGTTGCAACACAGTGATCTAATAGCAGGTGTTTTCTGTTAGCGTCAGAGAGGGCCCATGTGTAGACCCAACCAGCATTCAGTGAAATGTGAGCGCGGGTCATTGGTTCATGCGAGGTCCACTTGCAGGATTTATTTCCTGAAGGTTCAATCCCATCTGACTGTCTTCATCACCCTTATTTGTTGAAAGTTCTTGGAAATGTTTTCGTCGCTCATTTAACTGGCCATAGATTCAGCCTCTAACAAGTAGCCTGTGTCTTTGTGTTTTCCACCCTGCGTTATGACAAATCAACCAGGCTCTGAGCTGAGGGAACAAAGCCACAACCATCCCCTGTTTGAAGCCACAGAAGACGCATGTAATCACATATGGTTAGTCACTACTATAACGCCAGCTGTGAACGTCTCAGCTGGATGTGGACAACTTTGAAACAAAGTGAGGCCAGTGTGAGTCGGCTCTTTAACCGGAAGGATCAGCTGGCCCTCCTCTTCATGCGGCTTTGTAGAGCTGACGGAGTTGGCTCTGAACCACAGAGCTCGTCTGTTTGAAGCCAGCGTCCTGCTGTCTCATGGCAGCCCACTGTCCATTCCGCAGCACATGCTTCTCCCATGATGCTCGTAGTGAGTCGGTCTGGATTTGTTACAACGGCTACCAGGACATTTGGGCAGAAATGCCTCCTGGGTAAAAAAATAAAAATAAAGACAGCAGGGAAAGGCGGTGTTCTGCTTTTGTGTGTGTATTCTTATATTTTTGTATTTAATGAGACCAAATATGGGCCACCAATTCTGTTAGGCATGGGTTTAAGGTTAAGATAAAAGCTAGAATAGCTTTAGGATGTCTGGTGAAGGTGAGGGAATGACTGAAGGCGTGTGTGTGTGCGTGTGTGTGTGTGTGTGTGTGTGTCAAAGACCTTTACAGCAGCAATAAGTTCCATCCAAACCATCTCTTCCTTTTCAAACCAAACCTGAGCTCCCAGATATCTGGCTGTCTTTGGCTAAAGAAATAACATCTCCATCCCCCAGAGCAGGCACACACACACATTACTACTTCCACCCCCATCTATTGTTCAGACGGCTCCCCTCCAGCTATGGGACAGTGGGGACGGAGGGAGATCAGGCTGTAGAGCTACTGTAAAGTATCCAGCCTCTCACGTTTACTGCTCACACAACACTCATTGAACCACGCGTCTGTATTTATTAAGGCCATGTGAAATGGTTCTGATGGTGAAACCCTTGGTCTGGTTTCTTTGTTCACTCCTACATTAATGTGGAACATGGATTAGTAGTTTACTGCTGTTTACTGCTGTCCCCTCTCTTATTCTGGCCATGTAAAGGTTTCAGCTATTTTTAGAGATCTGAAATAGTTTTTCTTTTTCTTTTTAACAAAACCTTCTACTATAATTATTTCCATAGTTGATTAATCGGTTGATTCTTTTTTGGATTATTGGTTTTGTATTAGAATATCAGGAAATAGTGAAAAATGGCCATCAAAATCCCCTAAAATGTCTTCAGATCGCTTTACAGTCTGAAACCCTAAAACGTTTACTGGACTATCACATGAGACAGAGACAATGAGCAAGTCCTCACAACTGAGACGCTGGAACCAATCAATGTTAGACATCTTTGCAAAAAATATTACTAAAAACGATTATCAGAAGAACTGCTGATTTATTTCCTGTCAAGAGACTAATGGATTTATAGTTTCAGCTCTAAGGTTGATAAAGAAACTTAATGACTCCTCAGGAAAGTGTTCATGAAACTTTGAATCCTGTGAGAGATCATGGCCAGAAAGAAAACATATTTCAAATGTAATAGGATGTTCAAACTCTGCTCTGAATCCAGGATACTTAAACAATGGTCCTGATGGAAAGCCCTTGATGCTATGGCTCACTCAACATTACCATAGATGTCTATAGAATGAACCTGCACCATGTCTTTCTAATGTCTTATCAGTGACTGTGTCCCATAGTTATCAGCCCATCTGACTGGATAGTAACAAAAGTCATAGAATTCTTTCTATGTGAATTCATCAGCTTAATTCTTCCAAAATAAAAGCCCCCATATATACGCTCTACAACAAAGAGAGGAAGTGCCTCCTCCAGCCCTGCTGCTTCCAACAGCAATCAATAAACAGCCATTGGGCAGTCTGCCATTGACAGACTTGTGTCTCATGCTGCTGCCAGTGAACGCTCCGTGCTAATGGGGCTTTTTGGAATCACTGCAGCTCTATAGACCATCTATTGATGCTTCATTGTGTCTGCTGCACAGTGCTCACTTTTCTTTTATGCCACACGCGGCGTGAAGTAGAGTTCAAGTGATACAGAGAGGAGGATAAGTTGATGACGGGTCAATGCTCGCTCAGTAATTCAGTCATGATATAGTGGGAAGTTTGGGAGGAGGAAGGTAGGAGACTTTTGAGGGAGAGAGGAAAGAAAATAGTGGGACAGAAAATAGAGAAGATGGTGGGAGATGTTCAAAATCAACCAGGTCATTTTAAAACATAATCCTTGTGAAATAGCAGTTAGAACCTCTTTAGAAAAGTGATGTTTTACAGAGTAAAACGGATTATAAGAATTATAAGAAATCGTGCATGGATTCCATTGCTCAGAAGTGGGCGTGGCTCAGGGAGCATGTGGAGCATTGTTAGATCAGGAGGAGGACCACAAGAAATCCATCAACTGGACCACAATGCTGATGTCCAAACATGGTGACACTCTGCTAGCTGCTGCAACCCACCAGCTATATACACCTGCCTATTATATATAGTACGTCCCAAATCCATTTGATTGGATGGGTTACTGTAACACCTCTTGGTGCAGGTGGAGTCATTAAAAATGAACGTACAAAGAAAACCTGAGGGAAAAAAAACAGGAAGAGAAAAAAAAGATGTGGCATAAACGGAGATTATTGAACAAATAATGGATGGAGACGGGATTAGAACTTCGAGAATGTTTCTTTTGTACTTTTAGGGCTGAAGTGATTCATGCCTGAAATCAGAAAAGTATTGACAATTATTTTCATCAGAGAATTGATCTGTAGTTTTCTTGATTAATCATAAAATGGCAGAAAATAAACTGACCATCACATTGTCTGACATTTTTACTTCAACAGAAAATAGTTGATTCCAGTTTTAGGAAGTGCATTGCATTCACCATATCATGAACTAGAGAATTGAATAGAATAAACTTTATTGTCCAGTCGAGGCAGGAAAATGATCTTTGGTCTCACCCAGGAATATATAAACACAGTAATCATTGGTCTGAAAACTCAAAAACATTGTATTATTGTTGATAGAATTCATTTACGATCTAATCCCAATTATTCTGAAAAAATACATTTCTAAATTGGTGCAAGGTAAATCCGAGTCTGCTCATTTCAGTCGGGCTGTGGTGGAATCATTTACAGGTGTGTACACGGGATGATCTAGTTTAAACCAAACTATCATGGCAACAAGACGCAAACTAGTGAGAGCAAAAGGAAAGAATTCTCCCAAAGAGAGTCTTATGTTAGGCTAAGTTGTAAAATCGTTGCTCTGATGGCGATGGTTCATCTGGATTCTTAATTGACTGGTGTTCACGTATCCTTTAAGAATGGCCCACATCCAGTCCCTCTGCGGACAGAGAGCAGGAAGCAGCAGCAGCAGCAGCAGCAGCAGCAGCAGCTGCTGATGGAAACGCTCACCCAGTCTGGTCAGAGGTGGACGACTGTTCGCTTTGCCAAGATTCTGCCACAGCAGTGTGGCTTCCTCGCTCATGGTGTTCATGCTGTCATAAGGCACAAGATTACACAGAATGTAAAACCAAACTAAGAATGGGATTGGTGTCATTGGGTTAAGGTCGGCCTACGAAGTGATCACAGAAAGCTTGCATTACATGTCAGGAGACAGACACCTGGAACAAAAGATGCTCTATCAAGGGGTGTCATGGGAATTGTAGGATTGTGCTTGACCCACACTTAGTCAGGATATATCAGCCTCTGCTGCTTTGAGTTTGTGAAAAGTGCTATGGAAGTCCAACACTAACTGACTTGGTTAACCCTTTAACTTCAGGCTTTTCGAAGTCTGTTTTGTGGGGGTTGGACACATTTGTTTTTGATTCCATCAACCTCCATTCTTTGTCCTTTGTTTAGTCTTTGGCACTGAGGGGATTTATTTATTGTTAGATATTTTGGTGAAAGCTCTCATTCTTTGGCATATAATTAGTTCTATGGCATATTGCCATTATCTGACAGTTGACAGTGACAGGAAACATGAGGGGGGAGAGAGAGGTGAATGACACGGAACAACAGTTTCGATGGGTCGAAGTGGGGAAGTACATTACAGTACATGGTGTGCATGTTAGACAGCTGGAACACCCTGGAACACCCGTGCATCTAAGTTTTTAAAAAAACGAAACAAGCTTCATTCTATCTGAAGAATTTCCAGAACTTTCCAGAAATTCCGCTCCGGAAATCAAAAAGAGTTTGAATATCAAATTGTAATATTGCAAAATGTTCTGCCCCAAAACAATTGTAGTTATCATTTTCAGGAGCTTTTTGGTAATTCCCATCTCTAAATCAAGTGACTCCAATTCTGTTTTAGCGGTAGACCTTGAATATTATTCTTTCAGTCATTAGTGTCTACTAACAGATGTCTTCCTTTACTTTGTGCGGCATCAGTGTGAACACTATAGGAACTGATGGACCAGTCTAACGTTTGGTCATTTTGTGTCTTGTCAGATCTGTCGAAGAACCGGCTGTGTGAGCTGCCGGAGGAGCTTTGTCAGTTCATCTCTCTGGAGACGCTGAGCCTTTACCACAATGGGATGCGTTCACTGTCCTCCAGCCTGGGCAACCTCCAGGCCCTCACCTACCTCAACCTCAGGTAAGGCAACACCACGCTCACGGTCCAGGTCTATTCCTCTTATTCTATTGTTTGTGGAGTTACAGTTGTTAAAAACGGACCCGACGCACCCAAACTAACATTGTCACACACCGATGGTTCCGTCTCCTCAGCTCCTCTGATGGATAAAGTCCATCATTTCGATCAGCAGTTAAGTTCAAAATCAGTATGTTTTTCGGGGGTTTGTGGCGGAATGATGAGAAAAGAACAGACTGAGCCAAATGAAGGTACCAATAAACACAAGAAGAACCAATAATAACCTATAAAGTGTTTTGTAATTTATTATTGGGCTTTCTTTAGCTGAATCATTGAGTTTAGTCACAGCGCTGTAGACAGGTTTCCTGCTCTGTAGCAGTCTGCTGCGGTGGTAGGGGATGACTAATGTAGACTTTATACTTCATTTGGAAAAGCTGAAAATTAGTGCATCCAAAATGTAGGTCAAAGTTTAACCAGGCAGTTGGTCTGTAAAAACTCAAATGAATAAATCCCAAGTTGTAATACATTGTGATTATCCTTTAAAAGTTGTACTTGAACACACCACAAAGACATGAGTCAACACTGACACAGTGTGCATGAGGCCTCTAAATACACGAGAACTGCATCTGAGCTTCAGTGTTTGTTTATGGTGGAGATGAAGACAGGCCGCACAAATCCTTTCCAAACAGTCTTACAACACTGTTGCTAGGAGACCAGAGAAGTCCTCCAGGTGGCTGATACAGGCAGCAAAATTGTATCAAATGTACTGCACAATACAAAGACACCAACGACTAGATGTAGCTGCACATACTCTATAGGCTCGCTCTGTGACAACAATTCACTGTGATTGAGTTTGTGATCTGGAGTGAGTGACTGAGTGAGTGACTGACTATCAGTCAGTCCCACGCCCCCTGAATGACCTCACTTTGTGCTCTTGTCTCCACAGTCGTAATCTTCTGTCCAGTTTACCCTCGTCTGTGTTCCAGCTTCCCCTCCTGAGAGTGCTCATAGTCAGCAACAACAAGCTGTGTTCACTGCCCGCCTCCATATACTCACTCACACACCTCCGACAGCTGGTATGATGCACACACAACCTCATCAACACTATCTTTCTGTGTATAGACCTCATCAAGAGGCCTCGTCATAGACTGAATACAGAGATCGCACACTGACCAATGACAGTATACTATCTCTACTGTCTCTCAGGATGTTAGCTGTAACGAGCTGCAGTGTTTGCCAGCAGAGCTCGGCCAGCTAGAGTGTCTGAGGGACTTGAACCTGAGGAGGAACCAGCTCACCACTTTGCCTGAAGGTAAAGACACCACATCCTCGACCATCCACTGACCGCACACCTGCTCTAGTTATCTCTTTAAAACCCCCAGTGTGACCAGCTCAGCTCATGTTGCTCCTCTATGAACCCAACTAACCCCAGAATCCTCAGCAGGGTCTTAGTCCAGACCCCATTACACAGTGTATCATTGAATCAGCGCATCTATAGCAATAGAATAAGTTAACTAACACCCTAACCAGGTTATAGCTCTCTGTACATTATGGATTGTAATGTAGACTCTCTAAAAGTTAGATGGTAATTACATCATTATTGTGAGCTATCGATTGTTGACATTAGAAGTATTGAACTTCTTTTGATTGCAAGTCTAATGGATCTTACACCATTAGTGCCTCATTAGACAAGAAGCAGTGGACAGGAGATGCTGGCAACAGCTTTTTATAAATTCAAATGTGTTCATGTTTGAATTGTATTGTATGATGTACTGTAAGTATTTACTACATGGAGATCTAGCCATTGTTACATTAAAACTGTCTCTATGTGTACTGGTTAAAGTGAAGAGTGTAAGAGCTGTTATAGAATATGATGGACATATTTGTCCTGACACTTGATTGAAATAGTGTTTAAAATAATATAAACTGTTACTGTTACGCCTTAAATACAAATAAAGGCGTGTTAAAATGAAGGGCAGTGGAATTACCTGTACAGAAACGGCTCAGCACGGCTGCTCTCACTTTGTGTTGCCTGACAGCAAACTTCCACTCACTACTTCCAGGAGCCTCCACTCTGCTTGTTTTTGTTTATTGCTTTTAGGCTACGGTCAATGAAACTCAACCCTCTCATCCAACAGCCCACCTGGAAAGGACTTTTAAGATTTTCAATGTGAAACATGTGTGCAGGAGTTGCTGAAACATTACAAATAATTGAAATACTGACATAAGTTAAAGTGGAAGTAGAAAAACAATTACTGGAAGAAGTTGAAATCACAATTCAAGTTGTACTGAGAAAGTTGAAGTTAAAAGGTAACCTGTAGTTTCTAGAAGTGCTGCTGATATCTACCGTTCTTGTCTGTATCGTAGGATTCACACTCATTCCTGCCAATTGTTTCACACTTTTCTACCGATCAATAAGTGGCGGTAATGCGAAAGAAATGTAGCATAGAGCCAGTAAAGGTGGGAAAAAAAGAAGATTGCAAGTGAGTTAACATGTACTCTAACAATGCAGAATTTAAAATACTTAAGTTGGCTTTGCAAAGGTTTTATGAGGAAGTAAAAATGAGTTATGAATGTAACTACTGTTCTATGAATCCTGGATGACCTCCTCAGGCAGTGCCTAACACTGCAGGAAGGATGAAATGTTTGTTAAACCTCAAGAGTACACACAATGAATGTGAGAAACTGACTGTAACAGAACTTTTATTTGTCTACAAGAAAACCTTCACTTTTTAAAGGAGCAGCGTGTAGGGTTTAGTAGCATCTAGCGGTGAGGTTGCAGATTGCATCCAACTGAATACCCCTCCACTTACTCTTCCCTTTCCAAGTGTGTAGAGAACTACGGTGGCCTTCAGGTAACATAGAAATGGGAAAGACTCGAGAGCCAGTGTTTGGTTTGTCCTTTGTGGGCTACTGTAGAAACATGGTGGTGCAGCATGGCGGACTCTGTGAAGAGGTTCCGTCCCCTATGTAGATATGAAGGGCTCATTCAAAACGAAAACAACCATTCTTAGTTTCAGGTGATTAACACACTATAGATCCCCTAAATCCTACACACTACTCTTTTAAGTGTAATCACAGAAATGAGTTGAAGAGTCAAGTGTCGTCATAATCTTAGGGTTTAGGTATGTGTAAAAGAAATGAAGATTTTGTGAAGTGTCAACAAGTTGAGGCCCAAACGACCCTGAGCCTGAAACATCCCCTTTTCTTTGCACCACCCAGAAATATCCGAGCTCCCCCTTGTCCGGCTCGATGTGTCCTGCAACCGCATTTCCCACGTGCCCTTGTGCTACCGCCACCTCCGGCACCTCCAGAGCATCTTGCTGGACAACAACCCGCTGCAAATGCCGCCTGCGCAGATCTGCTCCAAGGGCAAATACCACATCTTCAAGTACCTCAACATGGAGGCCTGCAAGAGGAGCCAGGAGGAGCTGGAGAGGCACCTGAGGCCCACTGGCTTCAACAGCTGGTGAGGGAGGGAGCAAGTAACTGGAGGAGGAGATGGTCAAGGAGTAGGAGAAAGAATGAAACAAACTCATTTACAGAAGCTGTCTGGCAACTAGCTGGATATGCTTCATGGAAGTGCTGGGCGGATGGATAAACTATTGTCTGCCAAAAAATAGTTCTACCTCTGAACTTTAATGTTTGTGTACCCATTGAGAGATTGAGATGCAACGTATTAATCGGGAGCTATAGAGGAGTTGGTAGGTACATGTTTGTTTCCCCCTGCTTCCAGTCTTCATGCTAAGCTAGGCTAACCTTCTCATGAGCTCTACTTAACATACGTTGATATAGATCGCCTCATCTCACTCTCGGAAAGAGAAAATCAGCTTGTTTCATAGAATGTCAAACTATTAGTAGGAGAGTGTTTCATGGAGGCTCTCTGTGTAGTCATGGGATCTTACCTCAGTGGGTTGGTTTATAGACCGTGGAATCAAAGGCAGCCAGTGCTTTTGTCCTCACAATTCTGCTTCAGACTGAGTTTCACAATAACGGATGGTAAAAACTAAAGTGGCTTCAGTCTTATAGGTATTGTACCTTTTTATTTGACAGTAAAGCAGGTAGCTGACACCTGACTACAACATTAACACAATTCAGAAAGAGTGTTGATGGTAATGGCAACGTGTTGCATTGCTGACATTTATTTAAGTGACAGTTGGACATAAGTGCTTTTTTTACTGATAGCGGTAGCTACTACAACGAGTCTTTAAAGGATAATGGTGTTGTGGTAATAACTATTTTTCACCATCACAACATGCACACACTCTTCTGCCAAAATAGGAACGAAGTGACCATGAGGTGAGAGGATGAATGGCAAGAGTTACAGTAAATGTAGAATAGGAAAAGGGAAGATGAGTGACGACAGTGAAAGGGTTAACTAAGAGGAAGCAGGGTTTAGCAAATATCGGTAAACTTGAATGGACCCCTTTGAGCTGCCTAGGGAGCCATTTCCATGTAATAGACAGGACCAAGAACAGAGATAATATTAGACAATAGAGCTCTGAGTCTGATCCGGACCAGTCTTTTCCCTTTGGACTAATGAACCACCATGTAACTGTGTGTGTGTGTGTGTGTGTGTGTGTGTGTGTGTGTGTG
>NW_022280109.1:624139-632971 GCF_004355925.1 Anarrhichthys ocellatus | reverse complement strand
TGTGTGTGTGTGTGTGTGTGTGTGTGTGTGTGTGTGTGTCTTATCCTAATGTGTGTTCGACATGTTTCCCTGCAGTCTGTCAGACCAGGAGCTGTTCACAGGTCAGTTCGGAGGGCTGGATTCTGGCTTCAACAGTGTCGACAGCGGCAGCAAGCGCTGGTCTGGGAATGAGGTAAAACTCTTTTAGACAGTTCCGTCATTTGTACACGGCCCTGATATGTGTCCCAAGTGACCACATCATCTCATAATATGTTGATCAAACAGAAGTATGTGATTGTACTAATGTTGCATTTAAGATCTGATGATGCTGATGAACGGTCAGAGATGTGTATCTCACAAGTGAAAAAAGCATCCTAGACAAAAACAACCATACAAATGAAATGCAGCCTACTGATCCTATAGTGTTAACAACCTACTTCAGATCAATGACTCCAATCTGTCTTTGTGTCCAGTCAGCAGATGACTTCTCAGAGCGTTCCCTTCGCATGGCTGAGGTCAGCAGAGACCAGAGGAACCTGGAGGAGGAGGAGGAAGAAGAAGAGGAGGAGGAGAGTGGATCTCCTCTGGAAGCTAACAAAGGTGAGGAAGGACAGACATGCTTTAATCTGTAGTTCATGTAATTAAGTGTATTGTTGTGTAAAAAATGTAGGTCTCTCTGAAACCGTAGATTTGTTTTCACATATAGAGAAACTCTTAAGACCCTTCTACACTCTTTGCAGTGAATGGGGATGCTGGGCATGTGGACTTCATTGACAGCAGTATGACAGAAGAAGAGGAGGCGATCAGGAGGAATCCAGCACCTCCTCTGGTACCAGTCATTCTCAGACCCATGTGTTGTTGCTCAACATCTTGCCTTGTGTGTTCTCTCACAACAAGGTTAGTGATTGTGTCGTTGATTTCCAGGAGCAGAAGGAGAGCTCTTCATCGTCCCACACCCAGGACACAACATGCAAACGGTTTGTTAACCCTCCTGTAAAACATACCCTTTGTATGGCACGCTTTGTTTATAGTAAGTTTACGACACAAAACGGCAATAGGATTTATGGCACAACAAAAGGAATATTGTTTTAAAGCTTGGTTTATTGGTTTAAAGTATAAACTGGAATACTGATTTCACATAAAAACTGGAATATATGTTTGAAGTAAAAACGAAAAAAAGGTTTACTCCGCAAATTTGGAACATCAGTTAAAAGCAGAAAATGGTAACATTTGGTTTTATAAATGTGTTCATCCTCTTCAGAGAGGAAAGGACGATAAGCAAGAGGCTTTAAGGGAAGTGTCTCAGCTTTCTGTGACACGTTCGGCGTTGGCTGCTAATTAATGACCTTCCAAGCTCATTTGTTTACAGCTCTTGTGCCATCATGGTATGCAATATATTTGAAAAGCATTTCCTTTCCACCTTTAAGTGTACTCAGCCTCTTTCTGTCACGATTCTTCATCGGAACTCTGCAGTGTGTTGGCTTCTCTGGTTGGAAACTATGTACTCAGGCACTCCAAGTGATGAAGACAGATGATGTTTTATCACCGTTTCTCTCTCTGCGTCCTGGTTTCACAAGGTCACTTCACACGGTGTTTGAAGAGCTGGGAAGAGTCAATAGACTTCTGTTCCCATAACTTGCAGTGCCCGTCAAACTGCATGTTGAGTGTTTGTGGGTGCTGTTATCTTGGGAAGTTAACAGTGTCGACTCGCCCAGACATTTATTACAATGTGGCAACATGACGGCATTGTCTAAATGTCCGTGTATCTTTGGAAAGCTGATGTGGAACAAAGCTGGTCAGAGCGACTGTAAGTTCACGCTATTATACGGTGCTGAAACTATTAGTTCATTACTTGGTGGAGGAAATGCATGCTTATGATTTAGATAATCCATTAATCATTTAAGTGACTTATCAAGAACAAAAGACCTTCTCTGGTTCCAGCTTCTTCAAAGTGAGGGAGCCACAGTTCTTGCCGTGTCCATGGGGAATCTCCAATGGTGCACGTTAGTACGCAGGCGGTCCTGTAGCTCTATCAACGCCTTGATGCACAAATAAAATACTCTGCGTACCAACTCCATCGTCAGTGATACCGACTGATAAAAGCATATTTCACACGACTTGTATCTTAATACGTCCGTTTGTGCTGAAGCCCAGCAGGCAGCTTGTATCATGCTGCTCTGTTGTTCCGTTACCAAGAGAACTACATTGTTGGGATTCAGAGTCTCAGCCATTGGATAAATATTAATATGTGACACAGAGCCATTGTTCTCAGCTTCTGGAGCAACAAGCAGCATGTCTTATTCTAAACCTTTGACTTTTATTAACTGTACTCTCTCAAATGACTAATATTCATTCAGCATGTAACTCCTCAGTAAAGACATGATGTAGATCTGGTAACTGGACTGAGGAAGATGTAGTTCAGCTGTTACTCCTTCACTGGACAATCAGCTTGAACAAACGGATGTTCCAAATCTTCCTCCAACATTTCCTTTGGGATTCCTAAAAATAGAATACTGAGACCTAAAATGGAAACTGAACACGCACTTTCTAAACAGACTTTTACATTTGAATGATGCAATGACTTTACACAAACCAGCCTTCAGAATAAAGATGCAAGTCTATCAAATCATTTCAATAGACTTGAGTCTTTTTCGTGTACTCATTTCTTGTTGTTAAAGTGCTTGGAACCTGAATGCACCTCATGTACAATCTTTACGTAATCTGCGTACATAGTTTAATATTGACCTAAGCCTAAGCCTCTGGTCCCAACAGTTCACCTTGAACCTGATAGTAAAGATGTTTTCTGTTGCCTCTGTGACTACTTAGACTTCCTTTTGTACCATTTGGTGCTTTCCCCCAATGAAGAGTTAGAGTGCATTCGATGAGTCAGACCTCTATAATAAGAATGGGTATGATGAATGTTATGTAGCTCTTTCAGTCCATGCCAGTTGGACTCCTGAAATCCTTTGAAGAAAAAGTACAACTCCTTGTTTTTTTTCTGTGCAATAGTGGAATGTAAGGTGCTGAGAACATCAAAAGGCCTTTTGAAAAGAGCGGGTTTGCTTTACCGGGCCTGTGTTTCTGAGACAGACACATTGAAGAGCATACTCTCAAGATACAAGACCTGTCTTACATCCTTTACTGTTTCACCTCAACTAATGTGAAGACATTCACAGCCATTCTGAGTCCCTCGGTGAAGATGTTCATAAATATATGAGATGCCCATCATGTTCAGTAGCACTGTGACGTTGGCTCTTAGAAAACCTCCCTCTGGGTATGAAAAGGAGAGAAGATGTGTGCATCTATAAGGGGACACTTTGGGGTCTTGAGAGGTGGTTATCAAACTCTGGTCAGACATTTCTTCAGATATTTTACGGGTATGAAATATCATACAGTTCAAGCAGGAAGGCTCCCAGGATTGACCCAAGTTAGTTTATTGCTCAAAGACAATGTGAACAAACGCATATCACAAATCTACTATTTACTGTCCAACTGTTGTAAGACTATAGTAGGACTAGAAGAGAGGGAGAGGGCTCTCAAATGAATGTGGGAAAATAAAGAATAGGTATGATTGAGATGACTGTGCTGTAACTTGAGGAAGAACAGATTGACAGCGCACTTCCAAATTACATTTCAAATTTCAACAGCTCTGTAATAAGCTTTTGGTTATATAACTAGTTTGGTTTTGTCTAAACGTTCTACTGGTAAAACCAGCAGTGTGCCTCAGGACAAAGTGCTTCATTGTGACTTCTCACCATAACACTATAATGGACGTTTCCATAGCTGTTACTTTGTTACCGATGGTTTGAGGCTGTGATTGGGCTATTTGCTGTCAGTCAAATCAGACAACAGTAACTCTTAGTTAACCTATAATATTTGGGTGGTATTTCACTCCTGGAAGGTGCAACAAGTTCATACCTCAAAATCTGACATTATGTGACAGTTGGAGTGGAGTTGGCAGAGTCATGAGGATTGGCCAAATTCAACAAATAATGTGTTTCATATTTGTATCATAATATTGAATTCTTCCTTGCCTTATTGGCATTCTCTAACTCTTTCTCCTCTCCAGGTCCAGCCTCCGTGTGGAGGTGGGCCCCCCGTCATCGGCCTCCTCCTCTCCCCTGTCCCCCTCCAGCCCCACCCTGGAGGAGCGGAGGAGGCCGGGCACCCTCCTCATCTGGCAGGAGAGAGAGCGTCAGCAGCAGCAGAGAGAGAAGGCCAGGTCAATACTCACTCTTATTCTTTATGCAGCGACGATTTCAAATTCAAATGTATTTTGAAACGTTTGTCAGCAGTAAACTCTGTGTTATGAAGCTTTCAATGCTTTATGCCAGAGGAAGTGTATGAATGGATTGGACACAGGTCACATGACTCCGTGTCAGTAGAACAGTGAATTTGAGCTTTTATGTGTAAAGCAGTGTGTTCCATACATACAGTAAGGATCAGCTCTCTGTCAGAGGTCTGTCATCTCTAATTATACGCTCTCCATGTCAAAACTCTAATTTTGCAGTTTGCTGAAGTCCTCCACCAAAGCAGGAAGTCATGTGGCCACCACACCACAGACAGGAAGTAGCTCAGCGTAAGTAGGGCCTTTTAAACAGCAACAACACAGAGACCTATGACTTTGAGTGGCTCTCCAAGTTCTACTCTCTTCATTCGTCCTAGCGTTTCCTCAGTCTGTGCTGAATTACAAATGGACAGAAGTTTGAGGGTGTAGAAAGTGTTTTTCTGTCGTGATCAATCGTTGGTGTGTGTCTCCCCCTAGTGGTGCCTCTCCAGAGAACAGCAGCTCCCACTCAGGCCTCCGGCAGCGCTGTGCAGTGAGTAGTGTCCCCTTATTCCTCCAGTGAGCAGAGCTGAGAGCGCCACAGCTGGACTGTGCTTCCATTGTTGAACTGCTGAATTGTTTTCCTTCTTTATTAGAGTGCTGATCAGATGAGCTCAGTGTCTCCTTATGCACTTCTGCAACGCTCCAACAGCAGAACAGGTACGCGCACACACACACACACACGTCTCTTTTAAAGCTAGTTTAGTTTACTTTTAGGGATAATATGGAACATTAAAAAAGAATAGACTTATTTTAGCACTTGTCACCGCACATCAAGAGGGGTCCGGGTGTTGGGTTCCCGGGCTGGACTGCCCCTCTGTGGAGTTTGTTATCAGAGAAACAAGCCGAGCAAATGTTAGCGGCAGCTCGACTTGCGGCCCCATAACTTCCTGTGTCCACCAAACAGCATCGATGATTTTTAGTGAAGCTGATTTAATCAGAATTATCAGTTCTAATCAGGGGGTTGGTTTGTTCTGGAGAGGAGACCTCTGTGGTAAAAACCTCCTGAATTACACTGATGCAATCCTAACTCCCATGATCCCGCGCTACTTCACCAAGCTCCATTTAGTGGTTTTATTATTTCATTGCATAATACAGGAGCTACTGTATTATTTACTACATAATACAAGTGTGTATAGGAACAGCTGTAATATAGATCCAGTCACTAGATCCACTGATGTGTGTCTGTTTACAGACGGAGGTTCAGCCTGCTGTCTACCACCTGCTGTTTATTAGCTGATGTCTCCTCTGACTGTCTCAATACCAACCATTCCCTCTGTCTCACTGGTGAAACTAAACTGGCTGCACACAATGTGAAACATGGATGATGATGAGACTCAAAGTTCATTCTTGACCTTGTAATCTGCAGTTCTCATCACAGTCACAGAAGCTTTGAGAGACTTTCATGTTGTCTTTAAAGTTCAGACGGAATCTAGATGATGATGATTTAAACATAAACTTAAGCTCATAATACAGTCACGTTGTGTGTTTTGATTATTGTAAACGACAGCACTGAAGGTTGGCTTGCTCTGGTTATTTATTGTTTCACTTGGTGTTCCTTCTATAAGTTAGGATGTGTTTATTGTGTCGTGTGTCTTATTTAGGATACGCTCTCTTATGGCCTTTCATTACACATGAATGCATTTAAAAAGTGTTTCTCTTTTTGTTGACTGAAAAGGTAAAGAACTACTTTATTCCATGTTGTATTATTCTGAGGATAAAAGTTGATCTTAGAAACATGAAGGTGCACTTAGTTGCTCTTCCCTGAGCTTTCAACCCATCCTGTGTCCTCCTCACTCCTGGTTCAAACCTCTTGCGTCATGTCATTTGACTTCACGGTTATAAAAACGTTGTATGTGTGAGTGCATCTGTAACTCTGACCTAAATGTTTGTGTCAGACGTGCCCTCCTCCCCGAAGACGTCCCCTCCACCCGGTCAGGCCCAGAGACCCAACAGTTTCCTGTTCCGCACCTCCTCCCGCAGCAACGTCAAGCCCACGGGTACACAACAGCACAAGGCACGCGCTTCACACCTTCAGTGCTTCAGACGTTCCAACACTGTCCATTGTCTTTTGTCAGGGTCAGCCTTTACTCTCGTTGAGTCTGGCAGAAGTGAGTCTCGCACAATGCTGCGTTCTCCTAAAGAAGAGAGACCGGATATCACGCAACTACGCAAGGTAAACCTGCTTTAGCTAGTTTGATGCACTGGTTTTCTGAGGGCAGACTTTACTTTCTCTTCACAAAAAATGTATGACAACATTTCCTATTGTGTATTTATAGACTCTGGAGTCGCGGCTGAAGATCACTCTACCGGAGGACCTGGGCGAGGCCTTATCCAACGGCACCGTCCTCTGTCAGCTGGTCAATCAGATCCGACCCCGCTCCGTGTCGATCATCCACATTCCCTCCCCAGCAGTAGTGAGTCCATCCTTTCAAGGATTAGTCAGTTTTCCTCGCGTGATGATCACTTGTTTGTTGAATGGTTCCACGTCAGTCTTGTATTTTTCACAAGGCTGCGTAACTTAAAGAAGTAACACAAACATCAAAGTCCAATCCATAAGCAACTAGAAGGTGCAGATCTCTACAGACCTGCTGTCATTGTAATCTATAATCGATGTCTGCACTAGCGTCTCAGCTTTGTCTCCAGGTCTTTATTTAGTGAGGTCCACGGCCAACACAAAGGCACAGGATAGATGCATGTATTTACACTGAACAACCTACAGAGCAGAGTGTGTTGCTCTCTGGCTGCTGCTTGTAATCCAACAGACTCTCGCGTCACCTTTGCCCAGTAGCTAGGAGGCGAGTCCCTGGAACGTTTTGATTATTGAGGAGTATTTTTGAGGTAACCTCCTCAGCCAATCGGCTGGAAGTCCTCATATAAGAGACTTTATACAAATTTACCACTAAATTTAACTCGCCAAGCTGTAAGCAGCAGAGCGGCTGTGATCTACTCAGCAGTGTCCGTTAGACGGTTAGCATCCGTTAGCTGTTAGCAAAACACCCGTCTAATCAATCAAATCAAGCCTCGCCCCCCCCCCCCCCCCACTGTGTCTCAAAGCAGAGGCTGAGTGGCGGCGATGCACATGGCTGTTTGATCACATCAATTCAATGTGCATTGATTATTAATATGTACATTCTTCCTTTACAGCTGGTATCTAGGCTGTTATAGGAAAGCATACATCCATTAAAATAATATAATATTGGCATATTTGAGCGTAGTGTGAATTCTTGAATACAAGCCAGTGACGTGACTCGTTTTTAATTAGATGTGTGGAAATGTCCACTCATTTATCAAGTCGACTGCAAAACATGAAAACATGGAGAATTCTTACTAATGTATAATAAAAGGTGTTTTCTCCTTAAATATAAATAAATAAAAGCCACTATTTAAGAATTCCTAATCCCAACTAATGAACTGTTTATACTAAGCAAAGCATTTCATCAATCATTGCGCTTCATGAAGTTCCCTAAATCAGTTTTTTTATATTATTTTCAGCCAAAACTCAGCTCAGCAAAGTGTCGACTCAACGTGGAAAACTTCATTGCTGCTTGTCGCAAGCTGGGCGTCACTGAGGTAAAGAGCCGGTCTCATTGGGTTCTCACTCTCTGTCTTCTCAGTACAACACAATGTTCTTCCATCAACGCAAGGTTCATAACGGTAGTACGTAGGGATGGGTATCGATACTAGTATTCTCATTAATATCGGTTCGGTTCCTTATCGATACTCTTGTTGCTTCTTTTTGATTATTTTGTGACAATTTAGAAGATACGTCGCTTTCTTACTTTTGTGTAAACAAACTTTCTTGAGCAGCAGTACAAGAAGTTCCAAAATCCTTAAAATACATTCCCAGCTAAACAATTCTCATAGTGATTATTTTTCACTGATTATCCTGTTCGTCTGATCAAACTGCGTATATCATCACTAACGTTACCTGCAGTGGACAAACAGGTTGATGTTCTGCTTGTTGGCTACATGTTGTGATGAACTGCTGCTGTTTCCTCTTACTGGTTAAGGTTTTATTGAGTTTGTTCTCAGCCTCTACTGGAGTCAAATGTAGCCGCACTTTAGATCTTTTTCTTCTCTCTGCCATGATGCGAGTCTCATGCTGTACTGGGCCTGTGTGTGTGTGTGTGTGTGTGCGTGTGCGTGTGCGTGTGCGTGTGCGCGTGTGCGTGTGCGTGTGTGCGTGCGAGAGTGTGTGAAGCACAAAGAGACAGAGAGAGGAGGTTTGAGACGAGGACATCTCACTCCAGAACTTCTAAAGTAGCGACAGCAGAACCGTTAACTCTGGACCGCAGCAATACTCCGGGTTTTTACTCCTTTAGAACCAGGTTTGGGGGCATCCCTACTAGTCAGTTGGAATAGAATTCTCCATGTGCTTTAAGCTCAGTTGTGTTGCTCTATTATTCCTGTCAGGGTTGGACTGATATATGGGCCAGATGATGGCTTCAAAACACACTTATCAGTCCAATCCTAACTCTGTTTTGTCCCTCTTGTCTCCTAATATAACTCCTTGTATTTTCCTC
>NW_022280109.1:608940-624129 GCF_004355925.1 Anarrhichthys ocellatus | reverse complement strand
GTGTGTGTGTGTGTGTGTGTGTGTGTGTGTGTGTGTGTGTGTGTGTGTCCTGTCCTGTCCAGACGGGCATGTGTGCGTGCTCTGATGTGCTTCTGTGTAAGCTGCCCGCTGTGCTGCGCTGTGTGACGGCGCTGCTGGCCACCAGGGGGGGGGAGCCGGGAGAGGACCGATCCCCCCGCCACTCCTCACCTTCGTGGTCGTCCTCCTCGCTGCTGTCCACAGACTTCCTGCTCTTCTACTGTGCAGCCATGGCCCTGCTCTACGTCCTCTACTGCTACCTGCTACTCTAGAGGAGCAGCGCAGTCCTTTAACAGTCACATGACCGACGAACTGCTCTACACGCTCACTGAACTCTCACACACACACAGCTGCTCCCACAGAGTGTGTGTTGACACTCCACAGCTGCACTGGTTGGATGTCTGAGCCATATAGAGCATGCAGCCGAGCACCTTTTAACAAACAAAGAATACACTACAGCACGTTTAGAGCAATAGAAAGCACTACACTGATACTGATAAATACTACATGAGAGCAGATGAACAGGGACTTACCCTTAGCCTTCACCTGTAACGCACGTTTGGAGGAGATGGGAGCTTTACTGTCTGAGGCAGAGCTGCTCTCATTGGTTGAGACATGACTGGGCGGAGCAAAGGACCCCAATCCAAATGACATACTATACGTCGCGCTCGTTTCTCATTTATTAATGTGCACTCGTGGACAAACGGCAGCAACGTAAGCTGCAGAGTTCTTGTATTGGTGTGCAGACTTTGTGTCTACATGGAGCCACTAGAGAGCAGATTAGATCCCAATCTTTGCTGGCAAACACCTGAATATCTTCCTTGAGAATGTCTAGTTGTAAAGATGACTAAACATGGTGACACTTGATGGGGTTCATGTATTGTTAACATTGAGACTAACCGCAGAACAAGCTACGTCTGTTGTTGTTTGTGTAGAGTCAGCTGCTGGCCTTAACATCAGATACTGTGCACTGCTCATGGAAACATCCCCATAAAGGAGGTCTAACGGGGCAGTCAGGTGATCAGAGGTTAGTCAAGACTGTATGGAAGAGAAAAGGCGACAAACACCAGAAAGATCACCCGAACTGTCCGTAAACATCCTTCACAGTTTACAGACCACCTTCCCTGACATTAGTACACAAGTTATGCTTTTTAGTTTATGGAATTGGTAAAAATGATCAATTCCAGGAGGTCAGCAGACTAGTTAAGCAGCTTACCTGAGTTCTTAGTAGATATCTGAGAAAAGGTGGTTGAGTGGATTGATTCTTTGTCAGCCAGAGAGACTGCGACAGCAGCTCTACCTCTGAGACGTGTTAAACTCCACGCTGTGTGTTTGGAGGCAGACCACTGAAGGAGAGCGAAGCCCAGACTGAACTGTGAATGTCATTTTTAGCCTTGAGACAATGTAAGTTAGCTATCAGTGAGACAGATGACACAGTGCCTCTTACTGACCGCTGACTTAGACCTCTTGCAGAGACTGCTCCTATTTTTATATGTCTGCTATGCTAACTGTGAGAAGTGGGGGGGGGGGGTGATGTCACTGCATCAATCTCCCTCCACACCTCATGTGTCCAAACGGTACAGCGCCACCCAGGATGTGTGTGTAAAGTCTTTCTTGTCGTCGTCGCTGGTCCGTTTGACCAGCTGACTTCATGTTTGTATAAATGTTACAGGCTATTAAATTATTGCTTTTTTAATTTATTTGATCTGTTCTGTTTTTGGTTATCGTTTCAGAGGTGAAGCAGCAGAGGCGTCACTAATTTGGTTAGCTTTGTGAAATCGGTGTATGTGCTTTAAATCACACACACGGGCAAATCAGATCAATATCCAATCATTCAGAGTTAAAATAACACTGATTGTTTAAAAGGTTTCCCTTCATTCCATTGGTAAGTCATTGACTCCCTGGAGGCTCCACACTGAGCAGAGCATCAGAGCCTCTGCTGCTTCTACCACACGCTGCATCAGAAGGTCGATGTCTGCTACTAAACACACGTTGGAATCTGATTAGGATGCTTATTGGACTAATATGGGCTTTAAAAGCTTTCAGCAATAGAGAGCAAAGCCCTTAACATTCAGATCTTTTACTGTTTTTACTCTTCTCAAGGCCTCAATTAAAACCAGAATGGGACACGAGGACTTTCTACTAAACTCTAATCTAGTAAAAGTGGGGGACCAGCATGATTTATTCATATCAGCTACAAGATGTTACGGACAATTAAATCAAGAAATAACCTACAATTGCATTTTTATTGGCTTTTCCCTTGTAGCTGTGGAGAAATACATCAACAGTACAGATATTTCCCTCATATCAGTAAACTATATGTTGGGGCTCCATATTTGAAGAGAAACGGAGTTAGACCAAGTGTTCAATATTGAATAAATAATTACGAAATCACATGAATAAACTGTGTAGAATATATTAGTCATACGAGAACTTTTATTTCATGATACTTTTATACTGTCACTTCTCATAGCAGTCTCATGCATCAACAGATGCTGTCAGCTTTAGCCCGTTAGCTCCTGTTAGCTAGAGCGACAACGTGTTGCTGATGAACAGACCCAGTAGCCCTCCTGTTGAGCTTACCACAGCTAACTTGTGACTCGGGCTGTGAGCTACGAGTTAGCTAGCTCCTGTTGGGTTTGAGCGAGCACAGAGAAACATCGAGTATGTTTCACTCTGAATTAGCCCGTTAGCTCCTGCTATTGACAGAACTGTTCACTCTGATGCCAGCTGTCTCAGTAGAGGGCTACTTAAGTAGCATGTGCAGCCTTGTTAAGCTTAAACAGGGCTAGTTATTGTACTGTAACTGTACTGTGTTTATTTAAAGACACTAAATCTACTCTAGTTTATGAATGAATCGTTGCTCTAGCTAACAGAGACTAACAGGCATCATCGTTGAGCTTGAAAACATGCCACATGATAAACAGACTTTTGAAATAAATGTTTACGTTGTAATAAAAACTCAAGCAAAATGGACATAAGAAAATGATGAAATAACATTTCATCATTGAATAGTAGTTTTAAAACAAACATGTTGGGGCCCCACACTTCTAAAAGCCATTGTGTTGAACATGCAGACTAGTTTTCTAACTTGGTTTAAGGTGTACAGCACACTGTGCCCTTAATGTCCATCTCTGCTGTAGTCTGGAGGGCTGTAAAGTTTCCTGTCCCGTGTCTCAAGTTTTTTTTTTATTAGCCTGCTGTTAAAATGAAATGTTACACCATTCAATTCAAAATGTATATTTTATAAATGAAACTGGATAAACAGTAATTCATTCACTGGCTAGACAAAGCTATATTCTGTAGTATGTTAGCGGAACAGAAATAGTTGTATTTTATATTTATATGACACCCTTGTATTATTGAGAATCATTTCTTTGAGTTTATATAAATCTATATGTAAAGTTTTTGTTCATCCCGCTGTAAAGACTTTATTAAAAACCAACTTTGACCCTGTGCTGTTTGTCTGCTCGCCTGCTGTTGTGCTTTTGCTTAATCAGTCAATAACTTCAATGTGATCCGGTATCTGCAGCTGCTCACCTTCTTATGACCACAAAAAGAAAAAAATCAACTCAAGGTCCACTTACTTGCTTTCTATGGAGCTTTCAACTGCATCTCATGGTTTTCAAAGGATGTTGAGTTTGAGTTATAGGTAAAGTATGAAGGGATCTCATTTATTGATTGAACTATTTTCAACATGTCAAGACCAGTTAGATTTTAAACTAAAGTAGATTAAAGGATAAGTCTGGTGATATTCTATATTTTTCTTGTCAACAAATCCCATGTGCAGAACCAAACCAAGAATAAATGCATCTACTAATGTGATCTCTATGCCATGTAGCTCCATTGTTATCCTGCTGCCACAAATTCTCCCTTTATTACATCGGTAATAACACATTTAAGTCAGACCGGTGCAAAGGAATCGATTTGAAATGGATCCCATTTTCCCACATTGCAAAGCACAACAAACGGAGAGAACTCATTTACAGATGTGGGGTGAAGAGAGGACTCTGTTAAAACACCAAGAAGTTCTGTCATTTTACACAGTAATCTTCTACAGCATACTGCACACGTCACTGTATACAGTATCTGTGTATAGTTTCCGCTCACCAGACACAAGGGGGCAGCAATGAGCTTAGAAAAGTCACACAAAGATGAAACAAAGACGTGTTTGGGTTTTACAAGAGAAAAGAGGGCAAGGCCAATGTGGACGGCTCCTTCAGTCCCACATGGGTCTCTGCTGAGGTGTTCAGAGCCACCGGCAGGGTGGACACGTGACCGTAAGTGGCAGACTAACACATGGTTGGTTTGGGTCTTTTCATGGGATTTGTTGTCAATAAGTCCAGTAGAGAATAACACCAGACTTATTCTTTAAATACACAACAGTCAGCAGTAATTAGTGGAGTTGGAGAGGAAGAAACCCAGATCAGCACAGAACTGAGTATGTGATAGGACTATCAGCTCACTCTGATTTTACTTTAGCTTTGAATCAATTTCATATTGAAACTGATGAAAGGTGGTCAGGTGTCCTTATTGACATGTCGTGTGTACAGTCAAGTCAAGACGGAGTCAGCAGCATTGAATATCTCGCTGTAATCGTACCGGGTAATGTTGTGGGTGAGCGAGTTCATCTGTCGGTAAAATGTCGCTTGAGAAGCGTCGCAGCAGGTATCAGCCGTGCGGGAGTGACAACAAACACGTCCAGATTGATCTTGAGGAAACATCTCAGGATAAACGAACAATAGCGTACACTTTAAAGGGTTAGCTGGCCATGGTGGAGCTACTTTAACCACGACTGTCATAAGAGTTCCCTCAACAAAGAAATGCTCAGCAAGGTAAAACAATGTACCTACATTTGATCCTCAAGATGAATTCATATCAAAGAGTATCATGAAAGAGAACGATCAGAAGTGTTTAGTGTGACACCCTGTGAGTGCAACTAAAGCGATACATAACTAAGACAGCTGGGATACACCTCATTACATCCATTACTAAGGTTTTTATGAGTCCCTGATACGTTCTTGCTCAGACTGATTTACTAAATGAGGAAGCAGCTTTAACATGTAAGAAATGAGAGCTTGTGAAGACCAACTGTAAATGTTACAGTGCAACAGTGGTCCATCTTTACGTTTAGATGGTACATTGTTGAGTTCTGTACACATTGAGCAATGCAGGAGTAGTTTGTGTCGTGAAACCCATTTGACTGAGTGATGTGTAGATCTCCATGTTATAAATCAGTTACTACATAAGACTCGAGGACCCACGACCATTTATCATTGAAACACCAAAATAAATGAGATGATGCATCAGATATAAACATGATGGGATTAGTTTCAGTGGTGACTCAGCGTTAAACGTCCTCCTGTGTGTAGACCATAGAGTAGGAGTAGCATGGACATTGTTGCACGGTTTGCTGTGGACTAGTTCCAAAAATGGCGATTGTTGTCATGGTGACAACTATGCGTCATAAGAAACAAGTTAGCAGAATCACTTTAGCTGGCTAACATCAAGTTAGCCTGGATTAGTTGAGTTAGGTTTGAAGAACAGACCCAGGTAACTATGGGACTCGAGCCCATCTGACCCACACCAATGCAAACACCTCCAGGGTTTGAATCCTTGTTTTCCATCAAACATCACATCTCTTCTGTTGTACGATGTCAGTGTGGTGGTTCTTATTCCGATGCGCCTGCTTGTTTGTTCCACGGGAAAGTAAGTAAGTCAGATTGAATAGATTTTCATTTCAGCCCTGGAGGCAATAAACACTCCATAGTGTGGATGTTTCCTGATAGCCACTGTAAGGACATGCTGTGTACAGAATGCCACTGAGCATGTCTTATGAATGAGTTAACCCTTCCCCACCTGGTTGGCCTTTATGTTCAGCAGAGAAGACAACACTATTACAGCATTGTTCTGTATTACAGTTAACAGGGTTGGATCTGTCGATCATGGAGGCTAACTTTAGAAACAGTAGATCTTGTTGTGCCGAGTCTGTGGCTCTTTTGAACATAATAATCCAGTGATGTTTATCACAAGCAAAAGTTAGTCTCGCCTTAAATACAAAGCTGGAGTCAGGGCGTATTTAGCCTAGCTTAGCATAAAGGGGGAAAGGGCTAGCCTGGCTCTGTCCTGAGTTCAAAAATACATCGACCAATTTAGGCTGAAAAACCAACAGACAATGAGGACAACTCTGAGGCACCAAATGCCAAATCAATAAGTCGGATTAATTGCAAATCTGTTGAGGAATCTTCACCACAGTACCGGCGGTTTCTGCATTATTTCTCTTGCGTGCTTTTTCTCTTTCAAAACCTTTTAGAACAATCTCTTTCAATTTGGTTTATGGTGCATATTCCTAATATAAGTTGCATTTCTTTGGTTTACCACAAACCAACAGACATGCTGAAAACAATAGAGTACTAGTGGTTGGTTTCTATGTCTTTGGGCGTAAAATGAAGCTGCCATGTTTAGTCTGGAGTGTTAACAACCTCGAGGCAGCAGGCAGCAGCTTCATCATGTCTGCTTCCACATCAGCACATCCAGGATATACAGAGAATGAAAACATGAAACACATGTTCCAATCCTACCTGTGATCAGCTCACTCCTTTCCTCGTCCCTTCCCAGGATTCCTTGTGTTCCCCCCAACTCATCATGGAGGACGAGGGGCTGAGTCGTCTGGCCCAAACCGTCCAAGTGTTGGTGGACCTGGCCAACGGCTCCCAGCGGGTCCCCAAACCGGAAACGTCTGGGTCTGCTGGCTCAACACAATGCTAGCACAGCGCAGCTGCATCTGCAAAGATGTATCACACCAAAGAGATCCATCTCAGGGCCAGTCTTTGTTTTTAACATATTTAACATGTTCATTAAATGGACTGTACAGTCAGACCTTCTGTGTCCAAAGATCAAATACATGGTAACAATAAAAGACTGTAAATGACTTCAAAGCCTTGCGGTGTCTTTCTTCATGTCTCGTAGTAGAGATTTAATTACACACCTTAGAGGAATAGCTTCCTCAGAGATCAATGAGAAGATCAAGTTAGCCAAAGTAACGAGATGTAGGTCACTGATCGGTTCCACACAAAACTAAATGATACTAAGACAAAACTATGATCAATTTGCAACTTTGCCGACGTGCAAAATCATCTTTCAAATTGTGTAATTCATGGCTGAGTACAACACACCTGAATCTCAAACGGTCTGCAGTTGAATTGCATTGTGGGTGATGTAGGTGCCAGGTTTTGACAAGGAGAATGCACAGAATCAAAAAGACAATATCTGCTTCTGCTGCATCATAACTAATGTAGCAGTTAAGTGATTTACCCCAAAGCGACTCCTTTAATTCTTGGTCAAGTAGAATTACAAAGCTAGTGTGTACCAAAGAACAGCACATGAATGAGAGGGACAGCTCAGTGGACTACAACATTACAATTGTCTCCATCCTACAGCAGGTTGAACACTGTAGCAGCAGTTATCAGCAGACAAACGAGAGACAGCCGACCGCTCTGGACATGGTGATTGTGAAATACAGGTTTATTTGTGTAAAACCTGTGAGCCAGTCAACCTGTGTCTTGCTCAGTGCTGCCAAAGCGGAGCATGACGTCCTCAGTATACAAGCTGGGGAATGGAACATCCCGTTCTAAAGCAGTCACCACTGCAGCAGTGTCCTCTTTGGGCACCCATCACAACACTGATGGTCCAATTCATAGGAAGCGTGAAACTGCTCGAGTTGAAAAAAAGAAGAGAAACATTGAATGCACCACAGGAAGCATGCTGTGAACCAGAACACTGATGATGGAACCGCTGCAGCTCTCTGCTGAGTCTTTCCCTTTTAACATCGTGTCGAACGGTGAGTTCAATTTAATAGAAACACATTTTCTCACTAACCTCTTTTGGCATCAACAAACAATGGAGGCCAACAGGACTCTGTGGTGCTTGAGGCATCAAACACGTCACAATGGGCTTCAACAAAGAACATTATCCCAAAGCTGTCGGTCGGTGGTGCTCAGCAAACGCTCCTGACTTCAGATAACTGTGTAGATGACCAGCGTGAACATGAGTCGCCTGTGTGTTGATGAGCATGCGTGCATGAGAATTGAACACGGCACAAAAGAATAAAAAGGACTTTAGAAGTTTGGAGATTTTAGTCCTGCTTCAATGAAAATCTCTACTTTAGAACAGCATCAGCATCAGAATGTAGGAACCGGTTGAAATCACGGAATGGGAGAAAATAACAAGAGCTGTCAATGCCGTGTCACCTGAGGGTCGTACTGGTTCCATATGAGGAAGGCTTAAAGAATGCGTGCTGCAATAACAGGTGAAGTAGCTCTGTCCGGCATTGCAACAGAACATGTTCCCCTGGACAGGGACCCTTATAGACCTGCATGTGAAGAACCGTCCATCTGTCTCATCAGGACGCTGTCTGAAGACACCATGTCTTCCAAGAGCCTGAGGCTCTAAAGAAGGAATTCAGCCATGATGCGTCTGGTTAAACTTCTCACTGACCTCATTATATACAGAGACACACTCACCTTCAATTAGTGCATCATTCAAGTCTTTTAGCAGAGTCAAACATGGAACATGTTTAACCCAGGACAAGGTGTCCCAACTGTCCTGGGGAGGCAGAATTTTGGTGAAATGAAACAAAATTGTGACTTTCCCTTTAGGCTCTAAATACTTGATACAAATGTTGCTGAACTTTTAAAATGTCATGTTAGTGTGGGGGAGCAGATAACCTGGGTGAACCTGAACTATCCAGCACATGACTTGATACAAGCAGCCGGCCGTTCCTGATTATTTCTATGCATCATCACATACAGGCTCTCTGTCACACCTCCTCCTTCAAGGCCCAGAAGAAGAGAGCGGCCTCCCTTTTATTAATCAGCGCTGGCTTTAATCACAAGTCAATTAGCAGCATGGCCTAATTGACTATCATCTTAATTGCTCTATACTGCTCCGCCTTAGAGGACCGTCTGCTACCGGCTTATCGTCTCACTTCCTGATAAGACACACACTTAATGAATAATTGTGCATGGAAATGTTGCCGGTCCAATTCCTGTCACGTCCCAGCAGATGCCCCCGCGAGGCCCACTGTAACCGACTGAAGAGGCAGCCTGACATTTATGGGATGTAATTGAAGATGGGTATGAACCCCCACGCTCCGACAGAGATGGAGATCAGCCAGCAGCAGATCTGTGGCTGAGAAGGTGACTGTTAGATGCGGAAGCTACTGAGAAAACACAAGCTCCTGGTTGAGTATGTTTCCACACTGTGATCCACTTGGTCTATGACTCGCTGTGTGCTGGGACTCGCTGTGTGCTGGGACTCGCTGTGTGCAGGGACTCGCTGTGTGCAGGGACTCGCTGTGTCTCGCTGTGACTCACCTTTTCTCCTCGTCTCACTCCAATCTGAGAAACGGCGGGTGGGCCATTCCCCCCCCCCCCCCCCCCGAAAAAAGCTCTGAAGCTGAATCACAGCGACTGTGGGTTTCAAAGGACTTTCTGTTTGGAGATTGTCAGTGTTCTTGGCCACGAGGCTTCCAACAGATTGTTTCCATTTATAGCCATGAGTCAGTTTATTCAGTGAGGGATTACACCATTAACCCCATTCATGCAAGAGTTACTCCAACATACCAAAAGGAGACATCAAAGAACACAACATGATGGAGCAGAGACCGAATAATCTTAAACTGCTGCAAAAGGGGCAGCTGGTCTCTCTCAAACAGAACCTGAAGCCCGTGGATGTCAGGAGGCCCCCCGCTTATTCCTGACATTTACAGGCCAGTTTGCTGTGAAATGCGCTGTGGATGTCCATGCTCCACAGATGACGAAAGTTTGTGATGACCCTCGGACATTTCATCTTGTGCCATTATCGATCAGATCTGCACAGGAAATATAAAAATGTAACAGGCAAAAATCAGTGACATTTACACAACGTGCTCTCCAGAGGATTCAAGTTTTCACCAGCAGCTGGCTGCAGAATCTATTTAACGGAAAGACACGAGAGGTATCGACCTCCTCATGAACTCTCGGCAGAATCCCCAAAATATGAAACTACTGCTTTAACAAACACCATTTGGATACTGGTGTTTAATATAAGTAGTGCCTTATTTGCCAAACTTCATCGTACATTTAAGCTTTTTGTATGCTAAAATATAAAATCAGACTTTTTTCCGTAAAAACAAAAAACAGCATCTTTAAAGACACAAACCACAATATTCTACAAACCCAAACCAAGTAGTTCTTGTTGCAGTTCTGCGTGTGGTGTTGCCATAACCGTTGCCCGACTTTATTCTCATTGAATTACTTTATTCTCAACTTCAAAGATATGTGGGATACATTTTGGATGTACAGAAATTTATGTTGAAGCTCATCTGAGATGTTAAAGTCCAGGTGTTTATACATAAATTAAAATTAATAAATGTATCATTGAAATGCATTAATTCCATTTGCACATTTGAAGAGGTCAGAGTTAATCATGACTACATGTGTGTAGACTCAGCAGAGATAACATTAAAGGAGAAAAGTGGATCTACAGGAGAATATATGCTTGAAAGCAATACAGAAGGCCTGGGAGCCTTACCGTAATATATACTGTATTATATTCCATTACAGTTTTGTATTAACACTTGAATTTAATAGGAAGTGCTGTTGTCCTGTTACTGGGTAAACCCCAGAAACTTTCATTTAACAAACAAAATAACTGGAGACCCCCTCAGGAAGCGAGCGTGGGAGGTAGTATGAACAGCAGCTAGCTCGGATGTCACGTCAGGACTTGTGCTCTCTGTTGCTGTTATCAGAGTTTATCGTTGGAGCAGAACCTGACTGGCTTGTGTTTTTATAAACCCCTCACTTCATGTATGTAGCTCGCCTACTGAAGGCTAGCCTGAGGGAAGACATCAACATATTTATTCACCGCCCTCAGGCCTGTGGCTGCACAGAACGTGATTCATAGACAGCGGTCCTGGAAAAACTCAGCTCTCCTCACGTCCGCTGTCTGGTGCAGAATTCAGCCCACAGGTTTGGTTGGGTGCCGGGTGCCCTGGCTGGTAATGGGCTGGGAAAACGTCTACATCGATACGTCTCCCCACGAGGCCATTCCTCCTCGCTGTCCGATAGTGTTCCACTCGAACCACTGACTCTCCCAATGCATTAGTCTCCAGGGAGAAGAGAGCTGCCGCTCTGATATCTCATTTCCATCAGAGCAGAATCCATTAAGGGCAGGTGAGAGTGGAGATGACCCATGATGTAAAGACTTCATACTTGGCTCGTCAGGCAGGAACTATAAGATCATTGTGGCCCCGCTGTGAGATTCTTTGTTTTGATAAGAAACAGTAAGACAAAGGCGAGGACTGACTGCCCTTAATGGACACAATGAAAGCCTACAGCTCCTCAGACCTCCTCACCAATGGAACACGTTGAACCTTTACACTCAGACAACAGGTGTGCTTTTACAGCACTGAACTTCAGCCGGGTGCTCCGCATCAAAAGCAATGTGAGTCATTTCCAAATGCAAAGTCAGGGAAAAGATGACACTCAAGAGGTCCAACACAGCAAATGTGTTCAGGACAAGTAAGAATGCACGTGCTACCCCCTTCTTCACTGCTTGTAAATACTAAAATAAGAATCATTTCCAGAATATGACAGTGCGGCACCGTGAGGACATGATGGCACTGACTTGTGTCCTGTCACGGTTGAAGTTGCAGCGGTGGTTTTAAAACATGTTTTGTTAGTTTGAATGTCAATCACAAGGTAATAAGTGGTTTGCATTAGAGCACCACGTCTGTTCGCTTCTGTCTTTTGAGTGAGGGGTGTAAATTGAAAATAATGTGCAGTACTTTATCGTAAAACGGCCCTCCTCTTTAATTTGTTCTTGCTCTTTTCTTAGATTGAGGTCACTCTTACCATGATGAGAAATAACATATTGTTTTTACAGTTTGTCCAACGCAAGCAAAGATACGTTTTAAATTCATACAAAAATATCATATAACAAAATGTTTAAGACTAATTGGAAGGATTGGATTATTAAAGAAATACTATTGGCCCAATGATCCCAATTACGACTATACAACCTTCAGCTTCTGAATGGCCTATTGTGCTCCTCAATGCTTTTTGATTTTCCTGTAATACCGGTTGTGACGCTCTGGAAAATGTAGAATGTTTGGATCTGGAGCTGATTTTTATGAACAGAAAATTTTGAGAAAATCAAAAGAGTGCAGCAAAACACTGCTTTTCAGCCTGGCGTCAAGTTACTCTTTAAGTAGGGGGTGTTTTTTTATTCCAAAGTACCGGTCAAGCTCCAAAAACACTGGGCATTTCCCATAATACACAGAATAGCATCTGTTTTTAATGTCTGTTATTGGACACAACTTTCATTTGTGCTCCTTTGAAAAGACTTTGGCCTGAAGAAAGCATGACACATTCAGCTTCCCAAGTCAAGACATTGCAGTAATTCATTCATACTGAACAGGCTGTCATCACATAATAGCATATGGAATGAAAAAAAAAAAGACTTGATGATAGTTTTGTAAAAATATTTTATGTAACAATTCAAAAGTCATAACACACAGCGAAAGACATTCAAATCAACATGAGCGACCGAGGGTGTGTCCTGCAAGTCCCACGCATCCGTCAAATCCTCCAGCATGTAAACAGTGTTGAAGAGAAGCTGCTGTGTGATTGGCTCTCCCTCCCTCCCGATAGGCCACTGAATCTCCAGATTTGTACTTTAGACGTTCCACATACAACACAATAAATTCTAAAAGTATAGAGGAGTTGACTTGCGGTAAACTTAAGGTGACATAAGAAGATTTTGGGACACACCCCAGGCATGAAGAGACCTCTTTGGCACATAACATAAATCATAAAATGTGACGTAACACAAACTGTAAACAGAACAACAGTCATTACAAAATGCATTGTTTATACACAGACAGCATTAACATATTTTAAAAAACAAATAATAATCCGTAAAAAAAATTGATTTGGCAAATGTGACCGTCCCCCAGCGATAACACTTGTCTCAGTCTGCAAGGCCTCCGTGCAAAACCGCGTCGTTGTGGTTGATGTCAGCGCGCTGGGAGGAGGAGGAGGGTGGGGGTGGGGTTAAAGTAGAGAATGAAAGGGAGGTTTCATTTTGAATGGTAAGACTCCTGTTTGTTCTTTCGTGTCTCAGGTTTCAAATTTGTGTTGGTCCTCCTCTGGTGTGTGCGACAGCTCTGTGGTTTACCGGCCACCGTCTCTTTAGTGCAAATAGGCTGTCAGCTGCTGCCTCCTCGGAGGGTGGAGGGTGGAGGAGAAGGTCATTTTCGTGGCAGAGGCGAGGCTGTGTTTGCTTTGGCACCTGGGACCGGTCTGGAAGGAGAAGGACAAAAAGAAGAGATTCTATTTTAATGTCAACCTCATACAGCATACTGACTTTCTCATATTTTGGAATCGGGTAAGAACAAGTATTGTGTGTATCACAGCCTGACATCTCTTCTTCCTCTGTGCCATAGAGCTCCATTGATGTTTTAAAACATACCAATGAGCCAAGCTGGTTCACTGGGTAACATGTTCCTTCATCCCCCATCCACCGTCCAAAATCCAAAGAAATCATGACAAATTCAAAATGACAAGATAATAAATTAGGTTGGTGGACGTGGTCTTGTTGTTAGGAAGTAGGCATTTTAATTACAGAGGATAGGATAGAGGTAAGCAGGAAACGAGGAAAGAGAGTATGACATGCAACACAGGTCCTCTGCTGGAATGGAACCATAGACATTGAAGTTATGTGGTATGTGACATACAAAGTCCGAAAAATCTGAGATATTGAGACAAAATTTTCACTTTTTAAGTCGAAAGATTTCAGTAAAAAACTTTCCACCCTAATGAGAATAAAGTCATGCAGGAATTTCCTGGATTAAAACTAGCTATTATCATAAGAACAGGTATCATAAACACAAATACCAGCCATCCGTCAGTGTATTCCAAAGATATTGATTTTTAACCCGTTCTATTGCTTTCCATACACAGTTCAATCCTACTTTGAACACAAAGACACACTTTGCTGGGGATTGTAAAGTGTGATACAGGCTGCTCTTTCCTCTCATCAAGTCTCTGAACTAACAGGGTCTCACCAGCAGCTGATGTTAAGTGTGAGCTCTGATCTTCGTATTGCCAGAGAGACCAGATGTAGAGACATTTTGATCGATCTACTAGATCATAGGAGCAGAGGAACCATAAAAACATGAGGAACGATCATCACCTTGAGGTTTCCCCGTCTGACTTTTATTATATCTACAGAAAAAATCGTCAGAAAAGTAAGTACAGGCTTTTAGACTGAGGGCATGGTACTCATAAACACAATGAAAATGTATTGCTGATGGAGAACTAAGTCATTGCATCGCATGGTTTGTAAACTTGGATAGGAATACTGTCAACAATGCTGCAAGCATCAAAACTGGGAGCCAACCATTCCGAATGGGTACAATCTCTGAATGGCCACGCCCCAAATGGTCACTGCACTAGATAAAACCAGGTGGACTGTACACTCATACATTCTCTACTAGCTGCACCATTTGCAATTGAGGCGTCAAGAGTCTAATAATCTATCTTGCCCTGAAAGCTGGGGGGGACAACATGCTTTCTTTTCAATCTGTTCAGCAGTGATGTAGCGTGGTACTAGCTAGGTGGGGTCACTGGTGCAACAGACAGCACCTGATCACACCCTGTTGTGATGTTGGGTGTGGTCAAGTCTCAGGTCTGATGCTGTTCATGTAACATTTCATAAGCCGCACTTCCTCGTGAGCCCTACATCCACCTGTAGGCTCAAAGTTTAAGCTCCCCTGAGGAGAAAGTTATTATCGTCACTCCCCAATCTCTACCGTGCTGAGCTTGCACTGTTTCTTTGCAGGGAGTGAAGACTTTTAGACACCAAGAATTACCTCTCCATTTACTGGACTAGCAATCATTGAGGGGGCACCCTGATACTATGCACACGACAGTCCTCAAGTGGTTTGTGTCAGAATAATAACTTAACAACGCAAAGTAACAACGTAAAGTAACAATCTAAAGTAACAACGTAACAATGTAAAGTAACGATCTAAAGTAACAAAGTAACAACATAAAGTAACAACGTAAAGTAACAACGTAAAGTAACAATGTAAAGTAACAATCTAAAGTAACAATGTAAAGTAACAAC
>NW_022280109.1:592759-608930 GCF_004355925.1 Anarrhichthys ocellatus | reverse complement strand
TAACAAAGCAAATTAACAACACAACCTAACAACGTAAAGTAACAACGAAACAATGTAAAGTAACAACGTAACATAACACAATGTAACAAAGCAAATTAACAATGCAACCTAACAATGTAAAGTAACAACGAAACAATGTAAAGTAACAACGTAACATAACAACACAATGTAACAAAGCAAATTAACAATGCAACCTAACAACGTAAAGTAACAAGTTAAAGTAAAAACGTAAAGTAACAATGAAACGTAACAACAAAACATAACAAAGTAACGTAACTAACTTTCTTGCTTGTTATACTCGCTATTATACCATGTCACTTTCAATAACGGTCGCTCAATATACTTTGTCAGTTGCTCTGCACATCGCTCGTTGCACTTTGTAAACGAACAATGCCAACATTTGTTCATGGCGACTGGGCTGTGCATTTCATTCCGACCTGTTCCGTGTTAAAGTGATGTGGAAATGTTACTAAGTTTAAAATTCTAAGTAGAAGTGACCAGGGTGCTTATTGAAACTTGAGACCAACAGGTTAAAATGCCTCAGAAGATGTGCAAGTCTGAAAGGGCTTTTGTTGCTAATGCAAATTGCTGAAGAGAGCAATTAAGCATTTTAAGTTGTTGTTAAACTGTTACATAGCAATGAAATGATGTGATTGACCTTTCACCGTTCAAACCTTTGCTCTGTGACACTTTTCCCTGAGCAGGAGAAATAAAACCCTCTCATTTTATAACAGAGAGGAAAGAGAACAGAAGACCTTAACCTACAGTATGTCTGTGTGTTTGCCCACCTGAGAGCTCTGAGAGGGGGGATGGCTGAGACTTTGCCCATAGGTTTGGGTCCCACTGCCGGGGGCATCATGACCAGCAGGCCCGGGGAGGGTTTGGAGACCAGGGTTCGAGCTGGACTCACTGTGGGGGAGGCTCCTCTGGCTGGGCTGAGGGGGAGAGGCCTCTGAGGAGGGAAGGGGGACGGTCTGGGCTGCAGCTCAGACACTAACTAAAAGAGAACAAACAGAAATATGGATTATTGACATTTCCATAATTCAGCATTCAGATGCAACAGGACACCAAAACATACTAACGAGATTAGGTGTCAACAAAATGTATTATACATTTGCAAACTGCTAGAATACAAAGATAAAGTAAAAAGCAGAGACAGGGTTATGAAGAAGTAGAAGAACTGTGATCACCGCCAACACGGTGTACAGCACTAAATCCCTGGCACATGGACACAGCAGGGAGGAGAACTCCATCCCAGTTTCTGTACTGGACTGGATCCAGGTTGTCTCCGGAATCTGTTCAGCTAGCTGATAAGACGAGAAGTCCCACTTCACACAGGCGCAGTAGATTAAAATCACCTCGACACCACAGCAATCAGATCGCAAAGTCAACTCACATTAAATATTGGATATTTGACACAAACAAGAAAAAAGCAATATGACATTCAGAACTTGGCATTAAAGGCATTTTACACTTCACAGAGAAGCACTGATTAGAGAAGATAGATCAATAGGAAAGAAACACACTGCGGTTGTATTCATTATTTCTTCAGGGTTCAGATCAAATTCATCTATGAAGTACTGTGATACAGAGTCCAGCCGTTTCCTCATTAGCTCTGTGTATTTAGCAATATCTCTGAATTACATTTACAAATGAGCTATTTAGCTGCAGTCAGGAGGAGTTCTCTTATCACACAGCTTTTCAAAGTCTGACACTCATTAGACTGATCCCTCCTCATCTGTGTAAATACAGTATGTTGAGAGTACAAAACCCAATACGACCCGAGCTCTTAGAATGTTTTCCAGATGTTGGTTCTGTGTTAGAACTGAGCTCTACTAACAGGTCAAAAAAGATTTGCTTTGACTCTAAGCATCAACAAGGAAGCAATGAGCGAAGCACCTGAAATTATTGAGAAACACAGCTGCTCTGGAAACACCTGAACATTTCATTTGTAGTAAATTACCGGTGAGACAGAAGCCATGCAGTTGTAGTCTTATTTTTATTTTATTTTATTTAAGCCCCATTTGGAAAGGATTTAATTGTCTCATGGAGGTGGAGTGATTGTAACATTACCTGCGCTCGTCAGTGATTCTAATCCCGTCCAAAGCGCATCTGTGTAATGTTTCACCCCCATCCCACTCATGATTGCAGCTTTAATTCACTGTTGTTTGTCTGTGAACTGGATGGTTGGCCTGTAGTTCAAATCCGGTCTGGAATGTCATCCTTGTATTCCAAAATGGATCTCAGAGTTTGTTTCTGCATGAAGGGCGCTTGTACTCCTTTTTTTAATATCAGCTTAGTGTGAAATTAGACTTTTGCATGAATATGGACGAAAATGCTTTTGCTACTCTGATAGACAGAAACACAAAAAGGCCTATTTGGAAACCAATATGAGGACAGAAAAGAAAGGACAGCCACCATGAGAGAAAGAGAAAGTGCACTGCTTCTCTCTCTGGGCTAGTTCTGCTGAATGTCCATGTCTATTATAGACCACATCCTGAAATCTTACCATGTTGGACCAATGAGTTAGATTACAGAGGAGCACAGTGCATATCTTATTCCCCACCAATCTCATGCCAATCTCATCCAAATAGAGCTTCAATCATGTTATTCTGTACATATTCTCCAATTTTCCACTTATCAATCTGACTGAATCCCTTCTAGTGAGCGGTTGTTTCAAGACTAAGGTAATGGTAATGTATGCTACACTGCCTTGTAGCAAACCTGAGCTCACAACATGTGGTGTGTTTTGAAGAAGCTCTTACTGTAGGTGGTATTGGTGAAATGGAGATTCATTTAACAACTGTCAGGCTGCCTGACAGCTCGTGCTGATGCCCTGTTGGTGAGCAAAATTATGGAAATAAAAGTGAAGGTCTTTTTTCTGAACATTAAACCACTATGAATAGAGATGCCTTTACAGCATCCTCCCTATACTTAATAGCAAGAGACAGCTGTCCCTTGCCTAATGTGAAAAGAGATAAGTATTGCTTTCTGCTTTCTTAAAGTTGATATCCTTCGTGGCTCCCTGATGTTGCTCTATTCTGACTTTAACATCATCTGGGATGATTTTGATGTTATAGTTTCAAAATTCAATTATAGTCAAGTACAGCACAGAAAGGTGTCAAAAAGGACCCTACCAGTGGAGATCGTGTGGGGTTGAGGGGCAGAGGTTTCTTGGGCGGGCTGAGTCTCTGTGGGGTTGAGGGGGATTTAGGTGGGGCTGCTGGGGGCTTGCCAGCTGGCAAAGGTGGGCGAACCACTTTGAGATCCCGAGGACCACCCCGGGGAGACTGGGCAGGTCTCAGAGGTCGCACAATGTTGACTGGCTGGGTGCCATTCGGCAAAGGGCCTGGTCTGAGAGGCAAGACCTCTTTGCTGGTGTGAGGAAGCTAGAATCACAACAAAGACAACAATGAAAACACGAGCCAAAATAATTCAATTTTCAACCAGCTGTCCTTAGCGTCAACTTTGAAACGCAAGTCTACATGGAATTGGTTCAAATAATAGCAACACTTTATTTTAGTTCCAGTCTGGATTCAGTGGGAGGGATAGGATGAAAATGTAACTCCTGAAAATAGTAAATAACCCCAAAATAGAAACGTGTGAATTGTTAAAAAATGTAATGTTACTTTTGTACCCTCTGATACTCTTTTATCATTGTTATCATTCTTATTGAAAGGTTGGAAAATGGGTCCTAAAATGGAACAGTCGTATTAGATATTAGATCACAAAGCAAAGAATACTCCATATGGGGTTCAGTTTTCATATTTTACAACTAGGGTCATAGCCAATAAGCACAGTATTGATCTTCATAACTATGCAGACGATACCCTACTCTCTATAGCTATTGATCCGGATGACCCCAGAGCCCTTTCCTCCCTCAAATACTGAATTTTGACCATGGCCCTTCAAGTCTGCTTCAATACAGAATGATGTTCATTTCGTAAACTATACTTCCATTTAGAGTTGAATAGACATTAAAGCCGGGGCGTGGTGACCTTGTGATTGGCAGTTTGCTACCACACCGTCCAGTCTGGGAGTTGTTTGTGTTTTCAGTTTATGAATGTTTTTAGTTTACCCTCTCCTGTCTCTTTCCTTTTTTTATGTTTTCAGTCATCACCCTTTTTTTTAAGTAACTCAAACTTTTACTAGTAAGAAATTTGCATCAACAAATAACAGTAAAAAGAAGTTTGGAAACAAAGTATTTCCAATGACCTGTTTTTGGTAATTCCATTCCCAATTGTTGTTAAGCTCTCATTATATTATATATTTATTTGAGTGTTTGTGTCATTAGTTACTATTACTATAAATACCACTGAACTATATTGGACTTCAAGATGCTGGATGAATAATGTTCACTCGTATTGTTCTTATTAACACTTATTGATTTCCGCCCCCTTTTCCTTAAATTCTTTATCCCTCCTTTTCCTTCTTCTGTCTCCTTTCTTGCTCCTTTTTGTATTTCTTTCCTTGCCAATGACAAATGTACAATAACCCTGAGCTGCTTACATCCAATTAAGTAAAAGCTAAAAAACAAGCAAACAACAACATGATGAAATGATGCTGAAGGCACATTGAACCAGTTGGGGAGTGTTGTGAACGTGGGAGGAAGCAGACTCTAAGTGGCCACACAATATAACAAGCTGCTGTAAAATGAGCCCATTAAATATGAAGGTCAACCACATGGACGCTCGATTATTCACTAAAACACAGCAAGGGAAACAGTCACCACCCCTCCATCTCCCCATCCTCCTTCCATTTCTTTTATTTCTATACCTAACGCACACACACACACACACACACACACACACACACGCACACACACACACAAACCACTCACCCCCTTGTGGCTGCTAGCTTTGTTGATTGGTCCGACCACCTTCAGGTGAAAGGCAGGATTCAGATGGCCGTTCTTCCCTTTCTCCACCGATGCCTCTGTTCTGAGCAGAGGGATGAGAGCAGGCAGAAAATAAATCATCGCTCTTCTTAATGTTCATTTCAGGAACCCAGGAGGGAAAAGAGACAGAAGAGACGGCAACATGAAGTTCCTCATCCAGGATGATGTGAGAGGAGTTAGCTGACACAGTGTCACCTTATGGAGTTGATATGGCTATTAGCAAATGTTGCCTATTTACACATCCAGCAGACACAGAGCAATAATATCATTCATCTGGAGTTATGTGTCCACCTGATGAACGTAAGTCCAATATTCACTCTCTGTACCAGCTGCGACTGTGGTGCTGGTATTGTTTTCACCCCTTGAGTCTGTGTGTGTGTCATGATGGCAAAATGTGGTCCAGGAGACTAACTGCATCAGGAATTACCACAGAAGAGATTTAGATTACTTCTATCTGTCTATCATTCTGTCTGACACATTTTGTCACTGTGGTAGCATCACAAGCATACAAGATGCATTCAGAAAACTTTACAGGTGTACAAAGACCAAAACGAAGGTTCTCAAAAGAGTCTGAAGACGGGTGTGGTCCTAACAAGGGTGCTAGAAGTGGAACTTTACATCCTGGGACAGTTTGGCGTACCGGCTGGTGTGACCCCATCACTAGATGGTCTCTAGTTTAGCTCTGCTTTGGTCTCCACCTAAGACTGGAAAATATCTGTCTCTTCATCTGCTAAATGCTTCACTTTGTCCACCAGCTCGTCTCTAACTGTGTCTGTCTGTTTGCTGCTGCTAGAGTGGAAACAGTTTCCTGCTGCTGCTGGAAACCAGGTTGATGAGAGCAGTGAGAATGAAGACTGCAGCGATGGGGATAATTCTCTGTGGACTCGTCACTTTGAGCAACACCTTTCTTTCATTTAAAATATGGAGTAGTGCTTTAAAAGTCAACAGGTTACCTCTAACTTGATATGTACATGTTCCTTCCACTATACGTTTGCAGACACATCTAGAGCAACAACACGGCTGACTACAGTCAACCTCAAAACTATGAGCTTCACAAAGAAAGCATTTACTGCAGAGTCATTGCATTGCATTAAATTAGACCGTAGAGGTGTACTGCACTTCATAGACTGGTGAGTAAAGTCAGTGTATGTATGTACTGCATGGCTCTTAGACTGGATGTATATATATGCTTAGAGAGGCCTTTAATCAGCTCAAGCCACTGTTGAACTGTAAATGAACCCAAATGATTGGACATGGAACAAAACAGAAAAAGCAGAGAGTTTTCAGTGTCGCTTGTGCTGTTAAAAGTCTTTTTAATCATCTTAGCAGCTCAGTTTTCTATAGCGTGAGCCAGTCATTTAGTTGTCTCCCTTTAGCTGCAATTACTGTCAATTCCAGCTGAGGCTCAATTTCACCAATATTAATACTTTCTCCTGGTCTTTATTTGGAATGTCAGAGTCTTTCAAAGGCTGATGCACTGCTGGATGATTTCCAGAGACATTTGTGTAAATCACTGTGGAACGCGTGAGTATTTTCAGAGGCACTAACTCAGCCGATGTTATGACGGAGCTGGGTGAGCGATATGCCAGTGCTCACAAAGGAGGGGACAGGATTTTGTTTGGTTCCGATGGAGGTGAGCTGCAGCACAAAATGCTGCCATTCATGCTGATGTAGAGATGTTCCGGTGTATGCATCCATCTGCTTGGAGCGCTGGCAGACATTGCTGTGCACACTTCCTTCCTTCCTCCCTTCTTCCTGTCCTGTCCTGTGATTTAACACATTCCTTCCTCCTTTCCGTTTCTCATTTATTTACTTCGCCCACCCTGACCTTATTTTTAATCCATTCCGCTGCCACATCCCCCTTTCTTCTCTCCTTCCCTTTCTAGAAATATTCTCTTCCGTCCATGCATGATTCATTTCTGCCTTCTTTTCCCTTCTTGTTTCCCTCCCTTCTCATTCAGATGGTGTGATATTGAGGCTCAACTGCATAATAATACACTGTTGTCTTTCAACAAACAAACAAGTTCGAAGATAGAGAGAGAATCAAGCATGAGAGTTACACCGATGGTCTTAGTTGTTCTTACCTAACCTCTGTGATTTATTTTTACTTAATGGGAAACTTTGGTATTTTTCCACCTGGACCCTCTTTCCCTCATGTTTCTGTACCTACTAATGGGGACAACAGTTAGCTGCAGACGTCAGCCGCTAAACGGGCTGTAATGTAATCCTTTATTCACCATCACTATACGTCCGCTAAAATTACTGTTTTTGCCACTGGCAGGCTCGGATTGATATTATAAGTGTCTGACAACATTTTAGAAAGAACCCTACAGAGAAATGAAACCTTTTCCTTTACCTTTCGCTTGATCCGGTCTGTTTGTTAACGCTCAAGGAGAAGTCTCCTTTGGCAATCTAAGCAACACTAAGCTAAACTTTCTGTACTCCAATACAACAAACTCTGACACTCCTCTCTCCAACTCTCACTCACGTTTCCACCGTTGTCTCCTGGAAACAAGTCAACTCTCGCAAGGATTTTCAACGAGACTTCTCCTTGAGTGAGACTAAGTTTAGAGAGCAGTGCTCCCGCTCAATACTGGTACAATTTAAAAAATGTCCCCATTAGCCACTTGGACACAAAAACGTTGGAAAACGGATTCTAGGCAGGCGGCAACCTTCGGTTCTGTCGAGTGAAGCCGATGCTGAAGTGTCTTAAATCTGCATTCTCTCTAGTGTCCACCAGGGGGCGACTCCTCTGGTTGTATAGAAGTCTATGAGAAAATGACTCTACTTCTCTCTTGATTTATTACCTCAGTAAACATTGTAAACATGAGTTTATGGTCTCAATCTCTAGTTTCAAGTCTTCTTCAATACAGCATGATGTTCATTTCGTACATTATGGTCCATTTAGAGTCAAACAGACCATAAAGCAGGGGATGCTTTAGGGCGGGGCTACACAGTGATTGACAGGTCTCTCCTCCACATTCCAAATATGGTTGCAAAAAAACAACATGGCGATGGCCGTGATCCAAGATAGTGACGGTGAAATCGCCAAACTCAAGGTTTCAAGACAGCAGTCCACAAACCAATGGGGGACATCACCATGACTACCTCTACTTCTTATAGACAGTCTATGGTTCCAGGTTGAAACATACTAAAGTTACCTTTTAATGTTTGATAAATTATGGGAATGTGAAAAAGTAATAACCTACAATGACGCAATGGTGTCCTGTACACGATATGTAATTTCATGAATTCCACTCTGTTCTGGATGTAGTTCAAGTAACGTCTGTCATGTGTTTTTAGCAGAGGGACGGACGGACGGACGGTCAGACAGACAGACGGGATACAGTACTTGTTGCTCTTGTTCTTCTCTCTCTGGGAAAGCCACTTATGGTAATAGGAAGTCTTGATCCTGTAGCAGTAGAAGAGCAGCAGCACTGCAGGCAGGACCAACAGGAAGGCAAACAGCAGCCCCACCACCAGCCCCACCTGACCTGTGGAAACACACACACACACACTGAGTGTGTTTACATACACACTAGTATCCATGATGGGAGTCATATCCTGTTTGTGATGAGACTTGGGATGTGATGTTTACATAGCTCCTGTAGTCTGTAAATGGTTTTCATGTCCTCAGGTTTCTAATAACTGTCTGTGCAGATGTGTCTCTGTCACTTCTACAGGCCGACAGTTATGTAACTCTACTCAAAAACCAAAAACACAATACACAAATTAATAAATATCTTACATCTCTTGCAAAAGCAAACGCTTAAACTCTTTTAAAAATGGTATTTTACACCACATCCTTACACACAAACACCAAACAAACAGCTCTTTTTACACAAGGATAAGCTCAGCATCAAACACCTCCCTAGAGCCTTTGGCATTTCATTTGCAGCATGTTGTAAATATAGACTATGAACATGAATGTTTATTCTTCATATACTCATAACAGTATCAGACACATCGACTAACTAAAGAAGACATGAACATAGTTACTGTATTGTACTGGAAACTAAATCCACAGTGAGATGGTGACACTTTCTCACACATCTCCATCGTCGGCCTGTCATCTAATTCATCTCATGATGCTGTCCTGGTTTCTCAGTTTTACAAAATAATCTAACAACAGTATCATGGAGGGAAAACATGGGATTTGATACACATTTATCCATTTTCTAATTCATCCCATCAGTGTGCAGATGGAGGGACGGCTTGGCACAATAGCAGGACTCACCTTATGTGTGTGTGTGTGTGTGTGTGTGTGAACTCACTGTCATACTGAACAGGTCCGCTGTCCACACTGCCGCCGAGTCCTGGCTTCTCACAGAAGGGTGGTGCCCAGCCGCGACTACAGTGGCAGTTCCCATTACTGTTACACATCTATAACCACAGACAGACACACACACACACACACACACACACACACACACACACACACACACACACACACGCACACACACACGAGCCATTGGTTGATGTGATATGCTGTTGGGTCTCAGTATAATCCTGTATGTGTGGGCCTGCAGGTTAAAAGTCTACCAGCCAAGTTAAAAGCACTAATTTCTTGTTTACTACACATCGGCTCTGTTTGTGTATTAATGGGATTTTCCTTCCTCTACCTTCACTTATTCACTTTATAAAGACTACACAACACTCATATAATGAGCAATGGTATCTCACGCCGAAGTGTTTCTATTTGTTCTTGACTATTTGATTCATTTGTTTGGTAATATGCACCACTAAAGCACAATATAAAGTGAAAGGGAACTACTTAAGTCTACGTTTCTGTTTGCTGCCTTTAATTGAACCAGATTCAAGGATATTTATCAATTTCCTGCATTTCTGTATTTTACTACTGTATTTTATTTCTCACACTGCTTTTTCGTGTTTTAATGACTGTGTTTAATGTTTCAATGAATGTTCTTAATTGTTTTTAAATCTCCTTTTCTTTTGCCTCATGTTTTGATGCTTTTAATGGTTTTATGTGAAGCACTTTGAATTACCTTGTTGTTGAAATGTGCGATACAAATAAACTTGCCTTGCCTTTCTTAAATACACTCACACAGGAGCTACATGTTGTACAGAGAGGAAAAGGAACAAGTCGGGGCCCACACCATATTTTTGCACAGGGCCTCCTAGTGGGGTAATTGGGCCCTGGTCTTTATAAAGGACCAATACAAACGTCATTCAGCTCATATAACCCAACTGCAGCTGTGCAGCTCCTTCAGTTCCTTACTGAGCATTCATACACTGATGGCAAGGGCTACCATGAGTATCAGGACTGTAACTAACATGCATACAACATTCACACACTGGAGACAGCTACGGGAACAGCAACTTATCTTGCCGAGTATCTTGGACACATCGAGTCGCCCACTATGACTATATACCGACTACAAATGTTTGCTACACTGTATACACACAGTAGTTATCCCTTTATTATCTCTGGAGGAATTCAGCCAATATTGGCAATGTTGCAATTGACCGTCCAACACAGTGGCGTCAAACTCATTTTAGCTCATGGGCCACATTTGATTTCAAGTAGGCCGGACCAGTAAAACCATTCAAAAATAACCTATAAGTAACAATATTTTAGTATAAAGAATTAAAAGTACTTTCTGAAAATGTTAACAAATAATGAACTATCCATTTACCAAACAGAGGAACAGCCTGAGATGTCTCACTGAACAAGTCATTTATCTTCTCAGTTCTCAGTTGTCTTTGCGACTTACGCCAAATATTCGGTTATATTCCTTGAGCACTGAAACGTGCAGTGAACACACCAGTCACATCAGCTTCTCATTTACCTCTGTGAAGGAAAAGGAACTAGTCACTCTGTGTCCACTTTTCTCCTTTTTGACAAAGACATTTTCCACCGGCAGTTCCTGCAAAAACCGTATCCTGCACTTGACAGTGTTGTGTCATGTAGCCTGTATGCAAGAACGTAGAATCTATAAAAGCCTATCAGACCCGCTACTCTGATCAGGACATCTTGACCCCCAGTGGACAAATAGGAAATGCAGTGCATTTTATTGAGAATTTTGAATGAATGACTTCTCTGCCATTTTGACACTTGGCAAAGTACTCCAGTGGGCCGGATGGGACCCTTTGGCGTGCTGCTTCTGGCCCTCGCGGCATATGTTTAACTCCCCTGGTCGAATGCAAAAGTGAGATTACCTATACTGTGGTAGAAGGTTAGATCTATATTACTCACTCCTACCACCAGCAATCTTTGTACGTGCCAGTGTTGATTGTTATCTTCTGTTCAACGACACACAACTTAAAACGCAACATAAAAAAATGGCTATTGTCTTTGCCACAGGCACGTTAAATTGTACCAATTTAGTATTTTTATATTTTTAAGATTGGGAGGAGGGTGTTAGGATTTCTCTAATAGTCAAGGGAAGGGTCCAATAAAAAAAGGACTCAGTCAAGAATAAAATGGCTGCTAGCCACTTGACCACGACAGACCTCTGAGTAATGACTATAATCTGCCACCTCTGTGACCTGAAGCGGGATAAAAGTCTCTTTCCTTCCCTACGTAAAGGTTTTAATTAACTTGCCTTAAACTTGTGAAAAGAAACTTTTCTTTCTCGAGAGATTAGCATTTAAACTTGATTAATATCTCCAGACATCTTGTGTAATTCACCGGCCCTAAATGAAAGAGAAAATACTGCCATGCTCCAATTACATCCAGATGTAATTATCTTATCTGTGATTAACATGGCTTTTTAGCCCATTAGCACTTGGTGGACATGAAGGGCTCACAGTTAACTGATTCTTAAAAGCTCTTTTAGGTCAGGTTCAGGAGGCCTGTGTGCTGTCATTGGGACATCTTCTTAGTTTTTTGGGCCTATTTTTAAAGGTATTTTTGGATGATACAAAGTTAAGATGGGAACATCTGTATGATAAGAAATGCAATGACCTGGATTTAAACACACCATCATTGATATATAACATATCCTTTAGATCTCTCAATCTCCAGGACTTCTAATATGTTGTTTTAATGAAAAGAAGCATTCCAGTAGAGCTCAGAGTACTTCCTCTGCTCATTATTCCTCTTTACTAACATGGACATCCAGCACACTCCAAAAAGCCCTAGGATCCATATGAATCATATGAAAATGTTGAATTAAAAACACACCCTAGCACAGGAGGAGTCCCTAAGCTGGAAGAAGGCAAAAACGGTCTATTTAGAATAATCCTGACTCAAAGCCACTTCCATTATCCATCGACTGTTACACTGAGAGCAGTGAACAGAAAGGAGACAAACAGCATGAAACAACACAGTTAAGATGAAGGAGAAGAGGATTAGAGGAGGAGAGGATTCGTCTGGTGTTTTTCTACTCGCTCATAATATTTCAATGCCTGGTCAGCCCATTCCTTGTGCAGTCCAGTGGATGCGGTAAACAAAGACTTTTAAGACTTCTGAGGGGCCAAATTTTTGTCAACGCTCAGGGTCAAAACAAGCAATACAGCAGTCACAACACAAACTAGGGTTACACTCACACACACTATGTTTGGAAGTGTAGTAAAACTTTATAGGGTTTTATAATTGTGGATTGTGGCTAAGTGGATAGCAGGGCCGTCTTTCAATCAGAGGGTCGGCGGTTCGGACTCCGGCTCCACTAGTCGCATGTCGATGTGTCCTTGAGCAAGACACTTAACCCCAAAATTGCTCCCGTAGTTGTGCCTACGGTGTATGAATGTGATAGACTCTGAATTGTAAGTCGCTTTGGATAAAAGCGTCTGCTAAATGACTGTAATGTAATAAAGGTTTTGGTTTTAAGGCCCTGTGACACTACAGAGGAATATGGGACACTATTTCAATTCCTCAAAAGCTGTGATTGTTATTAGCATGTTCCCATATTCCAACGGCCCTTTGTGGAAGAAGCCAATCTTAACACCAGTGCCCAATGAGCCTTTCAGACAACGGCCCAATTTCCAAAGGCTTATGCCGCACCATGACACCTCCGCTCGCTGTGCACTGATCCAGGAGGTGATTAGAAGGAGGATGAGGGGGAGGTGAGGGGGGATGCCGTCCCCCTTGTTAGTAAAATGACCAAAATGCATCCCCTGCCACCCGCCATCTCTATCATCTAGTAGCAGAGAGAGTGCAGGGGCAGAATATGACTCATTGATTCTGTATCTGACTGAGGTTTGTGGAAGTTAGCAGCCTCCACCAGGCGGAGCTGCACCGCGATCCGACAACGCTGCCACCTCTAAAGCAGAGGACGAGAGTGGATTTGTAAAGGTTGATAAAATAAAGTTAGTTCGGAGCCAGAAACAGCAGATAGACGATTTATCAACAGAGAGCTGATAGTGTTGCATTTTATATTAGAGTGAGCAGGAAAGAACTGAAAACGGGTCAATATTTGAAGTCTGTCATGCATTTCGGGCTGGAGAACACTGAGTGCCAAGCCCCCCCCCCCCCCCCCTGTGGTCCCCGTGTGACTGGTGGCGGCTGCACAGCTATCGGCCACTGTCATAGCCCAGTTCCACCGACAGCGATAATTTGTAAAACGTCCTATTGGTGCAGATTAATAGGCCAAACTGATCGATAGACCTCTTCGCTAGTCAATGTTTGTTATCGTGGCTGTAACCGGCTATGTTGTCACCGAGGCCCGAAAAAAGTCATTTGAAATCAATACATAATGACTGAGAGCCTCAATGCATTGCATTCCAATACATTTTGAATCATCACAGGACGCCTGTATTTTGAGTTTTCCTTTATATAAAGAAAGATGATTGATTTTAGTTCAGCGTTTACGACTGTGCAACTCTACCTGGTTGTAGAGAAGCTGAAGGTTGTGAGTGTCAACACTACTCTCATTAAACAGCTTTATTCTTTTTAAACTAATAAGACACAGCAAGTCAAGGTCAATGCGACGCTGTCAGAGACAAACGCAGCAACACAGCGGTCCCAAAAGGTTGTGTGATATCACCGCTACTTTCTACATTGTCCACTAATGACTGCAGGAAAGTGTAACAAACTATATAAAAACTATATGTTCAAATATGCTGATGATACTGTGGTTTTGAGCCTCACAAGGACATAAGTACCACGATGAGAAAGACACCTTCATCAAGTTGTGTGACACTGACCATGTCATTTTAGACACCACCAAAGCACAAGAGATGGTCATTGACCCTTGGAAGTAATGCTAGCCTACTAATGTGGCTAGTAAGCTAGTGAGCCAGGTATGCCAAGTTTACTGACTCATGTTAGAATCCATTCCTTACACTTTGGCTCTTGTGTTTTTAGTTTTGGGGAGTTGATAATAAAAGACCTGACACTACTCTGTGGACACAGAGTCACTCTTAATACATTGATGCACATGCTTTGGCATGTCAAAGCACACTGCTAACATCAGGTTGCAGGCTTGATAGCTTTGTAGCTAATCAACTTCAACACTTAACTGCAAATGTTTGTCAATTCTTCAACAGCAATACTAACAACATGCTGTCTGTCCTTGTAAGCTACAGCTACCAGCATAAGTCTGTCGGCTCAGCTGTCAATCACATCCAACAGTCTGCCCACTCAGAGGCTTGAGAACTCCTTGAAGAACTGCTGTGTCTCCAGAGACCCGTTGTCTTCCTTTCAACAATAGATGGAGTTAAAGAGATACATTTTCAAAATATCTCCGTGAGGGGTTTTAGTGAGACTTTAATGCTATAGGTTATATTGTCCACTGATGACATACTTAAATATAATTTGCCAATCTAATAAAGTTGTAACTTTGAGATGGATTTGTGATGAAGCTCTAATACAGCATGACATTGAGAATACCAGCTGTTTCCGTGTGTATCTCAGACTGCTTCATTCACGCTTGAGAAGGTTTGAGGTTTATTTTCCTGAGGCTCCACAAATGTTACACTGCAGACAAAATCATGTCAGCAGCTTCGGCCTGAAACCCCTCAGCTATCAAAAAGACATACTGGCAACGGCCATATTGCTTTACACTGCTGTGTTTCCTCCTGAGCCCAGTGGAACTACAATCAGAGTGTACCTGATAAACTAGTAACGCAGTGTACTGTATGTGTACTCACTCCAATTCAGACTATATACCTATGTATCTATTCAATCTACATACAGTTTATTTTGTGTTGGACTTTTTCGGTTTATTGCAAATCACTGAGTAGAATATTTTGCATTGCTGCATGCTTTAATTTAGAGAAGCACCAACACGTACGTGCATATGGAGCACAAAAGAAAGTGTAAGTAAATACAAACAATGCTATCTAAGTTCCTATCCACCACTGTAGAAACCAGCCTTTCTATTCCTTGTAGTGGTGTTACCAGCTTGGACATGAGGCACAACAGGCACAACTGACTGTTTGCGAGTGGGAAGTCAGTGAGGGATCATGTCTGTGTCACTGCACTAGTGACTCCTGCTGGTGACAGACGTCAGTAGGATGCAGTAGGACCTCAGACAGCTGCCTTTAACTCAGCAAGTCTGCAGTATTTATCTCAGAGGAGTGTGGAGATGACATTTCCCTTTGGTAATCATATCATCATCTGAAGTTAAATTGGTGTCTCTTAGTATCCATCCATTTCTCTGTCCACTCATCCATGTTCTATATCTGCTTATCCTGTTCAACTTAATGGGTATTTTAACTATATTTTACTCACAAGTAAAATGTTTGAAGGCCATTCATAGAATCAACACGACATAAAGAAACTCCACCATCCGACAAGAGTTCAAAGTCAGAGTTCCCTGATAAATAACCCCTACCTTCATCCTCATCTTCTCCCAAAGCGACAAGTGTTTCAGCCCCAAACACTCCTCTCCAGAGCTTGGTTACTGGCTCATAAACTATGTATGGTTCCTCCTTATCTGCCTCAGGCTTGCTTGTACTGCACCAATGAATAGTTCATCACTTCAGTTGCCGTTGTATTCCAGCCATCTATTTTCCTGCCTTTTTACGACAGTCTGGGTGACATCGCTGCAAAGCTCTACCTTTGCCCAAGGACACAGTGTGACAATAAGATTAGGGAGCCGTGCCCGGCAGCTAAGTGAGTCTGTTGCATGGCTCTGTGTGCCTGTGAGTGTGTGTGTGTGTGTGTGTGTGTGTGTGCTTACCCCTTTGCCGTGACAGCGTGCAATGCAAGTCTCCAGCTCGGTAAAAGAGGCATTTTGGCATCGGCGGTCTCTGCACACCTGTGGCAACACAAGCAGAATGATCACATACTGTGTTAAAGATTACAGTGCAGACTCACACTCTCACACTCTCACACTGTCTCACTCACACACACACACACACACACAC
>NW_022280109.1:581775-592749 GCF_004355925.1 Anarrhichthys ocellatus | reverse complement strand
CACACACACACACACACACACACACACACACTCACACAATCTCACACTGTCTCACACACACACACACACACAATCTAACACTGTCTCACTCACCCACACACACACACTCACACACGCACACTCTCACACTGTCTCACTCACACACACACTCTCTCACACACACACGCACACACACGCACACACACACAGACTTTGATCTGCCTTCTCCCAGTGCCCTTGGGCTTTGGAACAACCTGGCTGCCTGAGGAGATCGGCCAAGCAGCATCGCTATCCTCTTTTAAATCACTTCCAGCTTGTACTGATGTTTATTGAGCTTTTTTCATCAAACACATTTAGTCTCTACTGCTGCTCTGATACTCATTTTAATGAGCATTTACATCATGACGGAGTGGCATTTTCTTTTTAAGAAGTTTGTACCTTAACTTTGTTGGAACAGATGTTAGGACAGACACAAAGGACACATGTAGAAGCAGACTGTGTGAAGGGTGAGTCAGTGACACTGATCTGGGGCCAGAGACTAACACGAAGGAAATTGCTCATTGTTTTTGCATCTCAGCTGTGTGAAGAGCAGTCAAAAACACAGATTATAGAGCCTGCTGAAAAAACACTGTCGTCTAATTCCACCGAACAGCCAACAATAAAACCAAACCATCAAAAAAACTCTTATGTAATAATAATAATAATAAAAACAATAAAGGTTAATCGGTATGGCACCTTCCATACATGACATGCAGCTAAAAGTACTTTACATAAAAAATAAAAATAAATAGGCTACAGGTGAGTTTAAAGTGCTTAGCATTGCAGAGAAGTCAACAATTTAAAAGTTCAACTAATGAAAAGACATTTAAAGACATATAAGGTCATTCAGAAACGCACGTGGGACTCCATGTGAAACACGCACGCTGTAAGAAATGGTGCTAGTCTTGGGAGGTTAAACACATATTTTTAAGTACAGTTTAAAATGTCATCAGATCCCGCCTCTGCATCTCGTCATTTCTTTTTCTTTTGGTGGAGTTTTGAGAATCCAGAAAAGCAGCGGTGGGAGATCTAAGGGCTCGTGATGTAGGCCGGTCCTAAGCCGGTGAGAGCTCTGTATACAAGTTACAACCTCTTTGTTTTGTAGGAAGACCAGTAAAACATTGCAGTGGTCTAATCTACTTGAAACATCAATTCATTTTTCGGCTTCTTGCTGGATCAAGAATGTCTTGTTGAATAAAGGTTTGTGGAAAGTGGGGAGAGCTGGATGAATGTGTGAACTTCAGAAAACACAGGCAAAGAAACAAAACAAGCAATACAGACACATTTACAGAAATAATTCATGCTTTTTCTAAATTCCATTTATTACTTGGGAAAACCATTTGAAAGCCAAACAGATCAGGTGTGTGTTGATGACACAGCTTTAGACCAACAGCATGATTGGCTGCTGAGGGATTGATTCTCAGTATATCCACCGTCTGGAGTTTATTGGCAGCACTTTATTTTTTATAATATAATTGTAATTGTTTTTATCTTGTATTGATTTTATTCTCGTATAAATCTGTTCATCTCAATCTCAGAAAGAAGCAAAATAAGGTGAACTCTAGTTTTTACATTCCCGGCCTGAACCTTAAGGTGCTGTAGTTGTAGAAACAATCACATTATTGGCTGTGAACATTCTCAAGCATTGTGACTTCATGTATTCTGGGTTAGGGTTAAACAACAGCAGTAACTTGTTTTTATCTTCTCCTGCAAACTGCAGGTCATAATTCAGCTTTTTCTGTGTGTAGAACTCCATCACTGAGTTGTGTTACTGGTATTAGAACTTGCATTAGTACTGTATCTCTGCTCTGCCTGCTGTTGTTGCTTCACTATTGTTTGCACAGGAATCAATTTAAGCATAAGTGAATGTGTGACTGTGTGATTAGAGGCAGCAGCTTTGTGCTATGTATGCATTTACTGCTGAGAAGAGGCCCGTTTAATATGATGACTCAGAATTCATCACGCTGGATGACAGACAATATTCTATGCTGCCTATTTATAATATATTACTCATGCAGCACTATCCAGTCCTTTCAGCGCGTCCGCACAATAACTGGACTGGAATCCAAGTGGCTGAATGTGCTGCAGAGGGAAAGCAATATAGACAGACAGAGAAATATAATGTACTGGTGGAATGGAGGTGACTGCAGATCCTCTGTGTGTGTGTTTGTTTTCATACATATGTATTTCACATGCATAATTCCGCCCTTATTTTGTTTGATTTTTGTGTGTGTCTGTAGGTGGGTTTGCTCAGAAATGTATATTCTACTCAGCATCTGAATTGCAACCAGATCAGTGTTAGAAAAAAAGTGCCTTAAACAAGCAGCAGAAACAGAACAGACCTACAGGGTCCCTGGGACATTTAGTCTTGTATGAAGAGCAGTGGTGGGCCGCCAGGGCCTTCAAGGCCTTCTCTGCTGGCCTAAACAGAATCACAAAGTTATATCTACACGACATGTATTCTAATAATTTTTCCCATTATCTTATTTTCTCATTGCACAGCTCCTGTCTTCCTCAGTTGCTCTGCTTCCAGTGCAGCTTGTTTTAAGTAGAGCTTTTATCCAATCAGATCTCACCTCTGTGTCTCTAGGTAAGAACAGAGGCCCGAAGCCTGCAGACTCACAAGTGCATCCATGTGCAGTTTAAGTGAATGGGGACGATATTGTTGATTGTCATAGTGTTCAACCAATCAGATCTTTAGTTTGATATGTTGGGCGTATTCTTTGACGTGTCAGAGCTACCGAGGTAGTCTACAAGTACATCAGCATTAACGTGCGGCTGGCTCAGCAATAAACCTCTGGCTGGAACTGAACTGAACAAATGTTCTGTATTAAACTCTTTATTAACAAAGAAAGGAGGACGGACTTTGTCTTTAAATAGTGAACAGCAGCTTTAGTACGTGAACTGCTTTGTTTTTATATCTGCAGTAGCGTTGCTATTGTGTTCATGTGTCTATGGTGTCGTTTTCATGATATGGTTAATATTGTTCCCTCTGATGTGAATAATATTTGAATGGCCCATGCTCTTCAGTGTGCGGTGGAATGCGTGTTTTAGCGCCGCAGTGTTGCTGGATTGATTTGTCATGTTTTGTTGTGACATAAATAATACAACTCCTTTCACCACCAACAGTGTCTGGACTCCAGAGGGGAGTAGGCCTATTGGACCTCAGTATCCCTACCCTCTGTGATAGTACTTCAGGATGGAGTCCAATCGCCAAAGACTTTTGAAATATGAAAACACTTTTCATATTTGATTTACAAAGCAAGAATGATGGTCTGGAGAAATGGGGATTGTGTGGCGTTTGCTTTAGCCCTGTTTGAATCGGTAGAGATTCAAACAAGGCCTGCGGGGAGAGTTTGTAGCTTTAATTTTTAATGTAACGGGATGTTACTATATTGGTAACATCCCGTTAGCTTCCTCATGTCTCTGTGTTTGTCTGTGTGTGTGTGTGTGTGTTTTTCCCCTGATTACACTCATCCCACTCACCTGCCCAGTCCACCAAGCTGCCTTCAATCTCCTCATCACCCCACACATATATTACTCCCCTGCTTTCCCTGTTCTGGTTGTCAGATCGTCCTTGTTTGTTCCCTGTCTGTTCCTTGACTGTGCCTCCCTAGTGTTTGTTTGGTGTTCCAGAGTTTACTCCTGGTTTGGTACCTTTGCCTTTTTGTTTTCTGTTTTGGATTCATGCCCGCTCCATTGGAGTCACTTTCAGTTTTTGACTTTTTAAGTAAAGAAACCTTATTTTTCAACTTCACCTCGTCTCCAGTGTCTGTCTGCGCTTGAGTCTCAGATCTGCCCCCTCGGACGTGACAATATTGATCCCTTTAAGGGGGAAATTTGTCTCTGTATTTGACCCATCCCTGTATATAGGGAGCAGTGCCAATGACAGGCGCCCGGGGTCAGGTACACTTCGACACGTGACACGTCCCAGTCAAGGATCGAACCGTTGACCTTGCGGACAACCCTCTTAACCCAGTGAGCAACGGTCGCCCCTTATGTGCTGCTGTTTTCCTGCTAAGCTAGTTTAGCGCGCCTCCCAGTACACACGCGCCTCACCAGAGTACAATGTTGTGGTTCAGGGGAGGGCGTGTCAGACAGCACGTTGCCAGGTTGAGCGTAGTCCACCGAAAACATATTTCCCACAATTTAAGCTTCTGCATTTTCCAAATGCACTAATAATAATAATACTAATAATAATACATTTTATTTATATAGCGCTTTAAAAGGCACTCAAAGACACTTTACATGGTAAAAACAGAAACAATAAAAGCATTTATAATAAAAACAAAAACTACAACATAACGGTAAGAAAAATAAACACGAAGAGAAAGAAAACATACATGACTGACTTTAGAGGTTAAAAGCAGATTTAAATAGGTGAGTTTTAAGTGCAGTTTTGAAAGTGGCAAGTGACGGAGAATGTCTGAGGTGTTGGGGCAGGGAGTTCCAGAGGGAGGGGGCAGCAACGGAGAAGGCCCTGTCCCCCCAGGTCCGATGCTTGGACAGAGTAGGGGGGGTAAGGAGGTTGGCGTCGGCAGATCTGAGGTTGCGGTTGGGAGTGTGATGGTACAGGAGGTCCGAAAGGTATGAAGGGGCAAGGTTGTGGAGGGCTTTGTAAGTGATGAGGAGGATCTTGAACTGGATTCTTTGCTGTATGGGGAGCCAGTGGAGGTTTTGAAGGACTGGGGTGATGTGGTCTCTGGTGCGGGAGTGGGAGAGCAGACGGGCAGCTGAGTTCTGGATGTATTGTAGTTTATTGATGATTTTGGTGGGTGAGCCGTACAGGATGCTGTTGCAGTAGTCCAGTCAAGAGGTGATGAAGGCGTGGATGAGTGTTTCAGCGGCTGCGGAGGAGAGGGAGGGACGGAGACGGGCGATGTTTTTGAGATGAAAGAAGGCGTTTTTTGTGATGTGATTGACGTGGCGTTCATATGAGAGTTTGATCGAAAATGATCCCGAGGTTACGGACATGTGTGGAGGCAGGGACAGTGATGCCATCGATGCAGGGAGGGAGAAGTTGTAGAGGGATTTGTTTAATGATTTGGGGCCGATGATGAGGACTTCAGATTTGTCGGTGTTGAGTTTGAGGACGTTTGCTTGCATCCAGGTTTTTATATCTGTGAGGCAGTTGATGATGGTGGAGTGGATGGTGGGGGTGATGGATTTGGTGGAGATGTAGAGCTGGGTGTCGTCAGCGTAGCAGTGGTACTGGAGACCATGGTGGCGTATGATGTCACCAAGGGGGAGCAGGTAGAGGATGAAGAGGAGAGGACCGAGTACTGAACCTTGGGGGACACCTTGAGAGACTGGGGCTGTGTCAGACTTGAATTTGTTGATGCTGATGAACTGTTCACGGTCAGAGAGGTATGATTTAAACCAGGAGAGGGCTGTGCCAGTGATGTGGAGGGAGGACTCGAGATGGGAAAGGAGGATGGAGTGGTTGATGGTGTCGAAGGCTGCGCTGACGTCGAGCAGTATCAGGATGTTGAGGGAGTGTTCATCAGAGGAGAGGAGGAGGTCGTTGGTGACTTTGATGAGGGCAGTTTCTGTGCTGTGATGAGATCTGAATCTGGATTGAAATGGTTCATACAGTTGGTTTGAGTCCAGGTGGGTTTTCAGTTGATGGGCAACAGTGCGTTCCAGTATTTTAGACAGAAAAGGGAAATTGGAGATGGGTCTGTAATTGTTGTGAATGTCGGGGTCAAGGCCAGGTTTTTTGAAGATGGGTGTGACTGAGGCGAGTTTGAGGGCGGGAGGGATGGAGCCAGTAGACAGGGAGGAGTTGATGACAGAGAGGAGGTGCGGGCGGAGGGCCGGGAGACAGGCCATAACTAAAGTGGAAGGGATAGGGTCAAGGTCACAGGTCGGAGTCTTCATGCCAGAGAGTGATTTATTGAGATCCGAGGGGGAGATGAGAGAGAATCGGGAGAGTGACCGGTCAGTTAGTGGAGGATTTGCAGATACAGGGTTGGACGAAGCGGGGCTGGAAGTGGCCAGTTGGTTGTAGATGGTGTCAATTTGAGCTTTGTAGAACGTCAGGAAGGAGTTGCATTTTTCTGCTGTGGAGTGGGAGAGGTTGTCCATAGGTTTGAGGAGTTTGTTTATTGTGGAGAAGAGGACCTTTGGGTTGGCGGAACCAGAGTGGATGATGCCAGAGTAGTAGGTGGAGGGAGCAGAGTTTAGAGCCAGTTTGTATTGCTGTATGTGTTCCTTGTAAGCCAGGGTGTGAACTGTGAGGCCGGTTTTTTTGGAGAGTCGCTCTAGTCTGCGTTTCCGGGATTTCATGAGGTGGAGTTCAGGGGTGAACCAGGGAGCAGTGTGGGTGAATGAGACAGTTCTGGCTTTGAGAGGGGCAAGCTGATCAAGGCAGGAGGATAGTGTATTATTGTAGAGGTTGACCAGGTCTGAGGGGGAGGGGCTAAGGGAGGGGGTGATTGTGGAGAATTTTTCAGTGAGACAGGCTGACAGGGATGAGGGGCAGACAGACTTGATATTACAGAGAGTGATGGTGCGCGTGAGTTTGGGTTCTGGGATGGGGGTGTCGATCTCCATGATGATGGCTAGATGGTCGGAGATGGTGAGGTCATAGCCGGAGAGGTGGTTGATGGTGATTTCAGTGGAGCAGACCAGGTCCAGGATGTGACCGTGGTTGTGGGTGGGGAAGTCGATATGTTGAGTGAAGTGAGACGGAGCAGAGCTGGGTGAGGAATTCTGATAGGTCGGAGAGGAAGGCAGGGTTGGGTTTGGGGGGGCTGTAGATAATTGCAATGACCAGGGGTTTAGGACCAGAAAGTTTGAAGGAGAGCTGTTCAAATTAGGGTGGACTTTCGATGTTAGTCAGGCTGGTTTTGATGTGTTGGCGGTGAAGAGCGGCAATTCCTCCACCGCGGCCATCAGGGCGTGGTTTATCCAGGTAATGATATCCAGTTGGGGTGGTTTGATTGAGTGCGCAGTAATCCAGGTGTTTTTGCCAAGTTTCAGTGAGACAGAGGATATCAAGGTTGTTGTCAGTGATGAATTCATTGATGATTGGGCTTTTGTTGCTTAGTGACCGGGTGTTGAACAGAGCAAACTTCATGGAGTGTTTTGTGGTTGGTTGTGAGGTTTTGGGGAGGGTTCTGAGGTTGGCTGCATTCACGTGCTGTTTGGTATGATGATGTAATGAGGGAGTGGTTGTACGACAGTGCTGAGTCCACAGAGACGGGATGGAATTGACAGAGGTGGGGTTGTAGATGATGAACTTGTGCTGGGAGCCGATATGAACATCACTGGGAGGGATGTAGCTGAGGTTGTTTTTGTTTATGGCTTTGTGAATGCGGTGTGAACGGGGCAGCCTCTCTGTCACAATAGTCTGAATGGGGAGAGCTGCAGCTGAAGGGGTTGATGACAGGGAAGGCCAGGAGGGGGAGCAGTCACGGGAAACTGTGCTCTGAGGTGGCAGCGTAGAAGAAGAAGGGGCGTGTATGTGGAAAGTAAATAGTCAGTCATGTGGACAAGAGTGTACAGCATGCTGTAAATTAGCCGCTAGCAGGCGGCTACCCAGCTTGTTAAAATGAATACCATCGTTCGTAAAAGAGGAAGAGCGTTCCCAAAACAGATTAAAATTGTCAATGAAGCTCATGTTGTTGGTCCTGCAGGCAGCCTGGAGCCAAGTGTGGAGGCTGAGGACTCTGCTGAACCACTGTGATCCACGGCCGAGTGTTGGAGTTGGACCACTGATAAGAGCAGACAGTCCACAGCTGTTTAAAAAGTGTAAAAGATTTTTAAAATCAATCTTGGTCAACTCAGACTGGTGGAGGGCTGTATCGTTGATTCCCACATGAATGATAATTCGCCGAATGGTAGACGGGAGGGCGTGCAGCAGGCCAGGCAGTTTCAGTAGGATGTCGTGAGCCGTTGCTCCGGGGAAACAGTGTGTGGTCGCGTTGAAGAAACGGGTATTCCTGATTATTGAGTCCCCGACTATCAGTGTCGTCGGGGCGAAGAGGGGACGAGGCGACAACACTGCGCGTGTAATACGCGTGGCTGGAGGAGAGGATTTAACCAGTGGTGGCGGAGTGGACGAGCAAGGACTGAGAGAGCGGGGGACAGAAGCTCACCGAACCTGGTGTAAAGCACGGTATGGAGCGGCGATTCCTGGGGCGAGAGGAGGGCTCAGGAATGACTGGCGTAGGGATGTCGGGGGAGCCGGGGCTGTGGGTCCCTCGAGGCGGCAGCTGGGATGGTATAGGAAGCTGGGAGTCCCTAGCCAGAGGAGGGAAGTCGTGGAGGGCAAGGGTGTCATATTTATTCTTCAGCTGGACATTGAAGTTATGGGGTGTAGGAGAGGGATGTCTCCCTATCCGGCTGCTGCGAGCACAGACCAGGGTATACACTAGTATTATTTAAATGTATTGTTCAGTTCGTAAGCCTCGTACCGAACGGTTTAATACGAATACGTGTATTGTTACACCCCTAGAAATGAATACTAACCGTAGCTGTGGCATCATAATGAGGTTATTAGGAGGTGGTTCAACTGTAGAAGGACAGCACAGAAGGCCCAGGTATAAAATGCACGGCCCACCACTGATGAAGAGGGATGTTATAAAACCGGTATAATTTATGCAGAAGGAGAATATTAGTGACTAGGGAAAGGGAACACAGATATGTGACTACTATCTCTACTTGGAGTAAATTAAGTTTTTTCTGCACAGGTTCATCTACTTGGAGAAAGTGAGAAGGTCAAGTCGAAGAGCCGGCACATAGAAGGGTGTCAGGGCCATATAACTGGCTAGCAGGTTTGAGTTAAGCTTCAAAAGTTGTTCCGATAAAGCCAACATCTGAATCCACAATGCTACAGTTACTATAGGCTGATCACATTCACATCCTGTTGGATTCACACAGGTTCAGCTTTCAACATTTTTTAAGTGGCATTAACAAATGAATGCTGATTGCGCATAAAATGGCTATACAACACCATCTGCATTGAGATTGGTTCTCTATAAGCCTCGCTGTCACTATGCAGTTCTGTCTGCCTCCTGGTACGATCTCCCGTGAAAATGTAGCCTACGTTTACAGCACAAAGGGACAACCATCGTGCAACCAAAACAGGAAGAGGACGGCGCTTTTGTCTTCCCCTGTAGCCATCGGTAGCTCCCCAGTTACCAGCACATCCCTTGCACTTACTATCCCCAGTAGCGGAAATGGCCGACGGTGGAACAACTATGGAAGTGCAGTATATGTTGTTGGTAGAAGCTAGGCTCTAAGTAATATCGATGCAGTAGTCTTTGTGACAGCGGCACCAATTGTAATACCAAGAACAAGGCTCGGTCACACTCGGTCGCTTCAGGCAGGTCGCATTGAAGTGTCAAGTGCGGACACTCTCATGTGGACATGCTGAGTTCCGATCTGGCACATCCGATCACAAAAGCAGCATTGAAAAGTGCAAAGTGTAACCACGGCCTCAGTTTTTCCTTCTGTTTTAGACGGAATGGAACGGTGAGGAGGAATTGTGGAGAGAGAGAGGGGAACCTGAATGGGTGAAACAAAGACTGTGAATATGATTGGTTGATGCTTCACAGAGACGTTGGCAGTGAAAGCCAGTTCAACTTTAGCCTGTTGCTTTGTCACTCGTAGTGTGAACAAGAAATGTTTGGTTCACTGCTCTTTAACAATAAAAGAAAACGGGAAGACACACAAAAATGAATTATCGATCTGTTAGCCTTAGCTACAGTACACATTATGCATCTTCCTATGTCAGACCCTTTCCTAAACACACTGTATCCCATCACGCTAACTCTCCTCCCCTTTGAGCTACGGTAGCCTGTGCACACAGGACCACAGTAGAAAGGAGTAAGCCAACAAACTTGAGAGGAGATCCAAAAGATTGGTCTGGAGAAGAGGTGGTGTGGATAGCGGAGCAGAAACACCGCTCTGGTATTTGTTTTTGTTGGCTTGAGATCACAGCTGTGACTCCTTTGTGACTAAGATGTGTTGTGCTGCCAGTTGCTTTCTCCCTTCACACTCTTCAGTCGCACGCCAGTTCAACACACCAGGCAGGTGATCATGTACTCAAGTAATTTTTGGTACAGATAAAAAAACCTGTTAATCTTATGCTCATTCCATGCTGTGGAGAGGGAGAACTCTACTCATTCACTCAGAACAACAGGTATATGTCACACCACTGTTCATATGTAAGCAAACATATATATGGACTAAATCGCTTCATTGACTGAACCAACCTTGCCCTCTCCACACTTGGTGCCGGTCATGACGAGGCCGGGGTCGGGCAGGTCCCCCTGGCCGTCCTGGGTGCTGTAGACGTAGGTGCCGCGGCACTTCACCTCAATGCCGCCCGTCTTGATGGTGGTGTCGATGGACACAGCATTGGTGCCTTTGGGCTTCTTGGCAGCACTGTGGCACTGGATCTTACCACACTTTGCATCACTGGGGGGAGATACAAACACATACAAAGAAACATTTACTTTTTATGGTCAGTCATTGGAGCTCCACGTTCATTCCCATGTGAGTGAAGATAGACTGATAACAATGAGTATCAGTGAATCTGTGTTGTGAAGGACCAGATGAAACTTGATCAATTTACATGGACGCCTGGTTCATTATTGAATCTATCGACCTAGTGTCTGTTGTACTACAGCATAGGATCGTTTTGATTAGAATGTAAATTCTAAAACAAATATTTTTCCAATTGTCTTTCCCCTTTATGGTTTAAAAATACAATGCATTTGAAAAAGACATCTTGAACATTTTAGAGCTGATTATCTATATTGTATTGACAATGTAAACCCATAGATTCATCCTTAAACAGGAAGTGTGAGTCTTTTAGATACTGTAGGCGCCTCAACAAAACTTTTAAAGGGAAAAAGAGAGCTGCATCTTTCTTATTAAAATGGTGATTCAAGTAACGGGTAACACACACACACACACACACACACACACACACACACACACACA
>NW_022280109.1:568193-581375 GCF_004355925.1 Anarrhichthys ocellatus | reverse complement strand
AAACATTGTAAACATGAGTTTATGGTCTCAATCTCTAGTTTCAAATCGCCGAACTCCAGGCTTCAAAACGGCAGTCCATAAACCAATGGGTGACGTCACTATGACTACGTCTATGATAGAAACCCATTTATGCTAAACAAATCTCATAGATGAAATGTTAAAAATTCAAAAGGTATAATTAAAAAGTGACGTGACACCTCAAAATGTCAGTTTTTTATATTTTTTTTCAATTTTAAAATGTCATACATTTTCCCTGTTCCCGGCACAAATGGACTTCCATACAGAGAGTCTGTAGTGAGACAAGGCCACAGTCTGTATAATGCACTATCTGTATCAGCTTTTAGAGGAGACATTCAGTGTCACATTGTCTAGTTTAAGTTTTAGAGATTTTGTTCATGAAAATTTAAATTTAAAGATATTCATGTGACAGAAATTTGCGAAGAATTATGTCAAGAATCTTCTACATTGTATCTACTACAACAAAAAGTATAGACTACTCATACTGTATTATATATAGCACAATGTTTATTATGAGTGTTTTGATGTGTCAGTTTCACCGGCAGCATCTCTTACCTTTTCTCACACTTCATGTAGTTGCCATGCTCATCTTTCCCACAGTTCCCAAAGGCATTCCCCGCTGCATTGACATCTTCAAAGCAGGCATCATGGGCCGGTCGGGCTCCTGGAAACACAACATATCCCATCAGCCCCCTGGATGTGAAGGATTCGTGAGTGCATTAGTCGAGACGGGAGGAAATGAAGGTGTGGATCAGTGTATGAGTGTCACAGGCCGTGCGAGAGAGGGCAGTTCTTAGCAATATTGCGAAGGTGACAGAAGGAGGATTTGACGATTTGGCGGATATGGGACTCGAGGGAGAGGGTGGCGTCACGGATCATGGCAAGGTTGTGAGCCTGGGGAGGTGACAGAGAAGTGGTTCTGTAGGAAGATGAAGTGTGATCTGTTCGTGAGGTAGGACCGAAGCCATTTGAGAGCAGGGGGGAGAAATCGCAGATCTCATAAACAAAGTTGAAAAAAGAATATTTTGAGAATAAAATTATTAATCTAATTTATATTTTGTTGATTATTAATTTAAAAAAGAATTAATAACTAAACGTATCCTCTGTCAAATTACACCTTTATCAAAGTTATGACTTACAACACGTTCTCCTAGCAGTAGCACTGTAACTCTCCCAATAAAATGCCTTGTTTTTAATCTTTGTGAAAATAATAATAGTAATAATAATAAAGCAGAACAGTTAAGTGTGTCGATGCACAAGTCAATGTGTGGCTTTTATCTATTTTGCTGCTGCACAAACTCTGTCAGAGGGAAAAAGAACAAATGCGTGTAGCTTTGATGACAAACCGCTGCCAGCTCACGTTGTTCACTGCAGTAATAAACTCTGACCAACACTTCAGCACAACTGCATTCAAATCTGTCTCTGTTGTTTGAAGCACTTTTACACCAATACTGATTGAAATGATAAAAGCACTGAGTGTTAAACCTGTGTCTAAACAAAGGCTTAACACTGGTCTGAGGGCGTGTATGTCTCTGTCATACTGACTGAATGGGTTACGTGTATGGGCTGCATTGCGTGGGAATGGGCTTCTCATTACCGTAGTCCCAGAGCTGCAGGCACTGCTGCTCGTGGGTGAGGCACATGCCGTTGTAGCAGTAGGCCACTCCGTACTGACAGGAGGAGCCGTCCAGCAGGTAGACGTTGGCGGGACAGTAAGGTGAGGCCCCGGTGCAGTACTCTGGCAGGTCACACGCCCCTGCTGGCCCCCGGCACATGGTACCCGCCTGCTTCAACTGGCAGAGACAGGGAACAAGCAGAGAGAGGGGAGGGCACAAGACGGACAGGATTACTGGCTGGAATCTTTATACTAAATAAAATTAAGATACAAAGTCTGTTCTACACTAATGGGAGGAAAAGGGTCATAAGAGCCCATTTGCTCATTTATGCATGTTTTTGGAGACAGCAGAGCAAGAAACATATATAATATTGTTATATTGTACAGTGTACAAATGCTTTTACTAAACTTAAACCAACTTAAAGCTTTTGACCACTTGATGGTAGCAAATCAGACTGACAGCACAACATCTGACATAATTGACTGATCCCACATCCAGCAGACACAAAGCAACATTAGAATTTATGAGCATTTCTGTCCATCTGATTAATAAAAGTCCAATATTTTCTCTCTTGTATCTCTGGTTTGGTCTCCATCAATTCCTGAGTAAAATATGTGTCTCTTTAGCTGCTAAACGCTCCACTATGTTCACCGGCTGGTCTCTAACTGTGTCTGCTGTTTGCTGCAGAGCAGATAGAGTGCAGTGGCTTTATCAGAGAACAGCTGCCTGAGAGCAGCTTAACAGATAAAAGATCTCCTTAGAGTTCCACTCTGACCTACACCTTTCACATTACTCACAGTCATTCTATGTGTGTATAGAATAACATTCACCTGTGCAGCTTTAAGGGGAATTTTGAAAGGAATCAAAACAGGCATTAAGAAGCTGAGTAAAATAAATGGAATAAAACATTAAAAGTATTAATATGTTACGTCATATAATAATAAAATAGAAGCTGTGCCAGTAGAAAATGAGAAAAGTACACAAGATGTAAAAATATGCTAGAACATAATAGTATGGAATAGGTATAAAAATATGAATATATTCCATAAACAGCGTGTACAATAACAGGAACAAATGTGTGTATTGATAAACAATATTGCAATGCAGACTGAGAGGAAGAGCAACTCCTCTTCTGCAGACAGCGCAGAAGTTAATTCCATCTTCAGCATTTTGCCTCCTCTGTCAGGTTAATGCTCAGTAGGAGTTGCTATTACAATGGATGTCAGGATTTGCATTGGTACAGTGAGATGAGAGCACAGACGAAAAGTGTAGGTGTGAGCCCTGCTGTCATGGGAGCTGACACAAGCTGTGGGTACAGTATGTCAACACACTGTCATGCTGACTGACAGTGAACTAATGATACTGAGATGCCGTGTGTGTGTGTGTGCATGTGTTTCTTACTTTGCAGCCCTCGCAGCACACTCCATGGGCGCACTGAGCCTCCTCCTTCAAGGTGCAATTATTGGCATTGCAGCAATCATTGGTGCATTCCTGTCACACACACACACACACACACACACACACACACACACACACACACACACACACCACAAGTGTGTTACCACAAGTAAGTCAAATCAGATCAAACGCAGAATTCCCTAAAGCTACACACACTCACACCCTATCCCAGTCCACCTTACTTCACCTCCTCTTCAACATCACACATCAAACAGTACCACTGTACCACTAATATGCCACTCTTTGCCAAAGGTTTATAGCTTGTGTGTAATGGTTTGAAAGTGTTCGATTATTTTCCTATATCGGTTGTAGACCATTTATAAGAAGAGTGTTTGGGTTGTGAAAAAGGTTAAGTCTTAGATGTTAGTCATTATGCAGGGTAATAAACCATCTGGGTAGCAGTTGTAAATCTTAGTACATCTTCAGTAAGGGCTAATAAAAATCAGGTTTGCAGTTCTGAATGCTAATAAGACATTAATTAAGTACAATAAACATCAAGTCAGCAGTTATTACTGTTAGTAAGTAATGAATTAAGGATAAACATCAAGTCCGCAGTATAAATGTAGTAAGTCATTAATAAATGGTCATAAACATTAAGACAGCTGTTATAAATGTAGTAAGTCATTAATAAACATGCTAATAAATATTAAGTCAGCTGTTATAAATGTAGTAAGTCATTAATAAACATGCTAATAAACATTAAGACAGCTGTTATAAATGTAGTAAGTCATTAATAAACATGCTAATAAACATTAAGACAGCTGTTATAAATGTAGTAAGTCATTAATAAAGGGTCATAAACATTAAGACAGCTGTTATAAATGTAGTAAGTCATTAATAAACATGCTAATAAACACATTCTTTTCAGATGCCCTGCAGCACCATCATCATCTGACACTTCTGGGTAGCAGTTCCAGACATTTGACAGCTGAATGACAAGTTGCACTTTCAGCAGATGTTGGCAAGAAAGAAAGAATGTGCAGACATGATTCTGCTGCTGCTCTTGTGTCATACCACATCCATAAAGAAACCATCTACTGTTGCCATGGCACCCTCTGCCAAGCCACTCAAAGGAAATGTGGGAGTTTAGAGAAAGAAAGCATGCCAGCAGGAGGGAACAGAGAGGGGATCACGGGTGAACACTACAACAAGAAAAGCACTGACTTTTGTGTAGTGTGAAGTTTGAAATGTCTCTCTGTGACTTTCCACAAACCCACTTTACTGACAACGCTGACATTTTCAAAATAAAAGAATTTGCCTTCCTAGCTTAATGGTTGTTGAAAAAGATTTGGTTTTAAAAGGTGAGTTGCACGAGTGTTCATGAGTGTATTCTGACATCCTTTAAGAAGAAAAACAGAGAAAGAGGATTGGCTCTAGTTTTCAGTCTGGATCTCCACACCAGTATGTATGTCATGTGTATCATACATTTGGAAATCACAAGGTGAGACCATTAAGCTACGTTGTGTAGCTCGTCTCATTTGCAATGCTAACAGGTGGCTTGTCAGAAGCCTGAGCTCGACTGTCAGCTCTGCTTTGAGTGGGAGTCATAACAAACAGCCCCGTCAGCGACGCTGCTGTTGTCAGCGAACAATTTGCTTCTTCTGTTTTCAATGTGCTCTGCTGTTTGAACCAAAGTAGGGTTTACTTAACCTCTGGGCTTATTGAGTAAAAACACTCCATCTGGATTTGAGGAAACTTTAAGTCATCTTTCAGCTGTGTTGTACAAAGGTAACGCAGAGCACATTATTGATGAGGCACTGCTATACATTACGTATAACCTGAGGTGAAAGAGTAAAAACAGCTGCTTTTTCAGCTGTTTGTGACAGTGACTTTTGAAAATGAACAGAAAATAAACATATCATTTTTCACTTAATGTTATACTTAACATACTGTATATTATATAAGAGAAGCTCTTATTTCATGGGCTTTGAAACTCTTTTTTTGTCCTTTTCTTATTTCTATTTGGGATAAACATGGTCCAGGTTTTGGCACTAGTTCCCATCATGCTGCGAGTCTATAGAGGAAGCTTTACCTTTAAATAAACCTTTTGATTGTACTTGGCTAACACGATAATCTTAAATCAAGGTCCACATACTAGTTTTTTACAGAGCTTCAACCACATCTCAGTCTTCATCAGCAAACGGAGTTTGAAAACTATGTCATTGATCTACTATTTCCAAGGTCAAGACCTCTTATGTACTTATTTACATTTAGAGCTGATATGAGTGAAGTAAAGTCACTCTCAATGGGGCAACAGATTAAAGCAATAATTCATCTGGTTTCAGGTGAACAGAGAAGATGGATATCTTGTTCAGAGGGAGTTAAGTGTTGGAACTATTTGCTGCCAGCGGCTGTGTGCAGCTTTCTGGAGTCTTGTCGTCACATTCACTATGTGACATACTGAGAAACTCGTAACTAAAAGTACAATATTTCCCTCTGAAAGTTAGGGGAGTAGAAGTATTAAGTTTCATGAACTGGAAATACTTAAGTACAAGTTCCTCAAAACTGTATCTATGTCATCATGTGGCGACTGTGGCTAAGTGGAGAGCAGGGCCGTCTAGTCGCATGTCGATGTGTCCTCGAGCAAGACACTTAACCCCAAAATTGCTCCCGTGTGCCTACGGTGTGATAGAATCTGAATTGTAAGTCGCTTTGGATAAAAGCGTCTGCTAACTGACTGTAATGTAATCATACCATATGGAAAGGACTGAAGAGAGTGGAACATTTTTTTAAAAGACCTAAATCACCACAGTATGGAGTAAATGGACAAAAGCATACAAAAAAACATAGTATGATCACTAGAAATCACTAGAAATCATTTGATTTCTCGTGGTAGTTTTATGGGGTTGGGGTAGTTCCGACAACTATCAATGAATAGATTTGCTCACATCAGGTTCTCCACAATCACACTCTTCTCCATCCTCCACGAAGCCGTTACCGCACTTCTTGCCCCCTACCAGGTCCTTCATGTTGGGCATGTTGAAGAGACACATGCCCCCTCCCTTCTGGAAGTAGCTGTCCAGGTCACGTTTGCTGCAGCGACTGAAGACCCGTGGGAATGGGTGCCTGGAAAGGGACATTTTCACTTTTAAGGAGCGAAATTTGAAGAATGTATTCCATAGATTATTCTTTTCTTGCTTTGCTTCGCTGAGATGTAACAGTAATTCCTTGTGTTTCTATTGAAACACATTGTAGGACAACATACAAAGGCTTTCACTACGGGGAAATGTTTTCATTCATTCCATTTTTTTTATGTGCTAATGTAAAGGACAACACGGGAAAACTGGTGATTCAAAATCTATGATGATCATAAAAAGTAGAACAAAAGTTTGTGCTTTGATATCTGAGAGAAATCAAATATCTATAGTGACAAGTCAAGTCCTCGAGGCAGCCACATTAATATGTAAGTTGTTTTTTTCCTTTCATATGTCAAGCTGTTAGCAGTGGCAGCTGAGTGGAAGCAGGTTTTGCTGAAGGCTGACGCAGTGCTGGAGGCTCACCCGGTGGCGGCAGCCATCACGCAGCCTCCCTGCTCGGCGGTGGCCTCCACACAGCAGCCGTCGTGGTCGTGGCTCATGCCGAAATTGTGGCCAATCTCGTGGGCCATGGTGGCCGCGGCGCCGATGGACAGCTCCGAATGGTCCTGTGGGTGAAATCGAGGGAGGTCACTTTATAGGACTGACAACATCATGTGGACCCTGATGGCTGCATGAATGCAAACATACAGATTTTAGGTACATACTTCATACGAGAGCATTTGTGCCGGCAATTTATGAGCTTCCTCCTCCAGCGTATGTATTAGTTAGTCAGTAGTAATTAAGTTGTGGTAACTTTATCAAGCATAGATCTATTTAGAACGATGCGCAATCTCAACACAGTGAAATCATAAAGGCCAAGAAGAATATTTGTCGAGATTTTGGGAAAAAGCGTATTTTTCCAAATGTAAAGACAAATATGCGAATATTCTTGTTTATTGATTTTCCATCAGTATTGTCAACAATAAACATTGACATATCTAAGACGTCAAATTCCTCCTACTGACCAAAAGAAAAAATTGCAAACAACACATAGGTAGATTCATCATACATTAGTGGGGAAAAGGAACAAAATAAATAATATTAAATACATTTTAATTGATATTTTATTAATTGGGATGCGGCATGTAGTTGCATGTTAGCCATGGCAAAGGATGTATGAAACTACATTCATTTACACAGTTTATTTCAGTTTACATTGTCATTCATTCAGTGCATGTGCCATACACTATTATAATACTTTTTTGCAATTATAAAATTACTATAATAATTGCCTCAGAGTGAACCTGGAGGGACACTCTTGTGTTATCTGTTGTTTCTTTGTGTTTTCATATTGATTTTTAAATTTTACTTTCTTGACTTGATACAAACTTTCTTTCAGTGTAGAATCATTTAGGCTCCCATGGGCCCCAACGAGTAAAGCACAAAATGAGTCCACGTGTTTGAAGTGGCTACACGATGTAAAGCTGGAGCTAAACGCCTGTAGAAGTGAGAAACAGCCACCATGTCCTAGTTCCAAAGGTAAAAAGGTCAAACTCACAAGAGCAGAGCTGCATGAACACACAGCCGCAGAGACATTCTTCAGATGTATGTAGCTCCTCTTTGATCCGCTGACAGCTGTCATTCACTCTTAGCTCTGCTTCTGAATTATGCATACTGTATGAAACGGGGACGCCTTAACTGTCTGCAAATGCCGATATCCTGCAGTGAACTCCTTCACATGCTATTTAGTAACGCTCTGGGGTCCAAACCGCAGAGGTAAGGTGTGTGAGGTCTGTGCTGGTTCTGTGCTGGTGAGCCACAGGACATTTGGATTCTACAGACCACCTCTGCACACAGGAGAGCTAACAGCCCATTAGAAGCTAATCAAGATTGGAAAAGATATCGATCTCTCCGGCTGCATCCATTCAGTCCACTGCACACGTGTATGAAGCTATACAGTTAAACAGGCTAGATGATACGACATAGTGGATATTTTAAAGCTTCGGGCAACAAGGCAGGATTCTAATGTCTAAATCCTCCACCAAACAAGACGCCTGCAGAAGGAAACAGCATCCGTCCTTGAAGAACTGCCGTTTTCAAATACACACCGAAAGTAACAGCTCCTCACTAGATACTAACTAAACACCTAGCATTAACCTTTTACTCATTACTTTTGTATTCATCAGCTTTAATTCTAGCATGTTCTGCTAGCATTAAAAAACTAGCTTAGAACGTGCTAATTAGTGCTAACTGCTTCTAGAAAATTCTTGAAATAGTAGAGTGAGTCTTACTTTAGGAGCATGTAGGTTTTGTTAGTTTCAGGAACAGTTATTTTATTTTTAAGCTTTAAGTGTTTAAGTTTTAAGGTAATATACAACATAGTGTCGGGTTAGGGTTTCGTGTTATGCTATTTTCAACATTTTGTACACAATCCACTGGCACATTTAAAAAATGTTGATACATAGGAGGTCGAAACTTCAGCAACACTCGAAGTACAAAAAACAACTTTATTAATTTCATATTTGCAAATTTCTTGTGATGCCACAATATTTTTCTTTGCTTTTGTAGCAACATATTGTTTGCAGTTTGCAAAAGATTTTAGTCAACTACAATAAGTCAGATTTACAAAAGAGAAGTTGCAAACTCATATATATCTCCACTGGTAGTATTCTCATAAGAATGTCAACTTTGATATATATTTATACTTAATTACAACAATACAAATGCTGTCATCGTCGTGCGTCTTTTTCTTGATGGGGTCAGTGAGGACCAGAGGACTGCTATGTTTTAATATCTTCCTAAGTGGTGTCCATTAGATTATTATCATTAAGTTCAAGAGTAACGTTATAGTAGGGTTTTTTCTTTTCATAATTTTAAGTAAATTTATATGATTATGTCAAGTCTTTATTTCAGTAATAGTGTTACAAGAATAAAGTAATGTATTTATGAGATATGAGATAATCTGCTCATTTCTTCTGGTGAGAAAACTTAAAACTGACAAATGTTTGCTGTGTTGTCAAAGTGATCATTTGAATACTACTTTATGGGCTGATTAGTTTTGGGCATATTTTCCTCTCGAGGTTTGAAGTTGTTTCAGGGTTTTTTGATTTGCCTATGCATACTAATTATCTGATCACTAGAGATTTAGTCAAACTTTGGTATATATATGGAAATAAAATGGAATCTAGTGTACAGTGGGTTCATCAGAGCTTTTTAACTGAACACAGCTGCATGCTGCTGCTGGTAACCAGACGGATGAGAGCCGTGGGACTGAACCAGAACAGTACAGTTTCTGGCTCTAAAACCAAAACAACAAGCTAAAAGAAGCTAAGAGGCCGAGTTGGGTTGAAGGGAACTGAAGGGTGGGGTTATAATTCTCTGTGGCTTTGACACCTTCCAATGTTAATATACTAATGAGTATTGATTAGTGCAGCTTTAACCTCTCACCCCTGCTTCATCACCTTTGACCTTTATCAACACGACCGGTTCTAATAAAAACATAAAGCTAATGCCAAATGAAGAAGTGGAGACCAGAAGTCTATATTTTCAAGGACATTCTGCACACACAAAATCATAGACAATCGACAGAAGTTGAATTCAAGCTGGGAGAAAATATTGAGGGGAAAGAGTGAGTCTCTATGAGTGAACAGAGCACAGAGAGGAAATGATAGATTGTATTCTCACATACCACGTTGATGCCTCCAGAGTTTTCCAGGCTGCACATCCCCTCCAGCGGTGCCATCCCAATAGTGGTCCCCTTGAAAATCACACCACTATCGGAGCCACACCAACCCACACACACACACACACACACACACACACACACACACACACACACACACACACACACACACATCAAGTAAAATCACTCAGTCAGACATGGGAGAGGGCGTGCGAAGAAGCCCAATTCACCATGTGGTCTCCTGGCAGTTACTTGTCACTTAGCATCCCCAAACAAAATCAAGCCCTGTCTGCTGAATCAAAACAAAATAGGCCCTTTGGTATCAGCACATCTAATTATCGAGCAAGAGGGGCCAACAATTTAGTGTGTGTACGCCGGCAGTCAATCTGCGATGCTGTTCGGCCCAATTAACGCCGGCTGAAGCAAGATCTTTTGCTTAATTAAATTCCTGTTTAACTAATCATTTGTCAATTTATACACTAACAAAATATGAAATTACCTAACCCCAGAGCTGGGAGTGTTTCTGTCACCAGAGCTGCACAGAGGCTCATCGGGGAGGATGTGGAGTTCATCAGCTTTCTTGTTAGCTGAGGTAAAGTGATGATTATGAACCTGTGTACTAACCTGTGTGTTAACTTCAGGAGGGCAGAAAGTCTGCAGGTTCTCACTCCAAACGAAAACTAAAGCAGCTACTTTCACTGGAGGAATGTTAAGTCGGAGGTGGGTAGAGTAGCAAGTAAGCAAGTACTGTTACGTTGTCAGGAAAAGAATGTCTAGAGTAGCGAGTAACTTAGTAAGTTAAAGAACAAATACCTGCAAATTACTGTCTATTTTCCACTAATTTGTCTTCCAAAGACAAAAGTAAAGTGGTGACCATACAACTGTATTTATGGTCAGTTTGTGAAGAAATGTGACATCATCATCAACCAATCCGATCTGCTACAGAAACACCAGATTATTGTAAATATTATTAATATTCTACTAATATTAAAAGTACACCAATACGTAAAGACATGACATTCTTTGCTTGTTGTCATTATATTAACATTTGGCAAATAACTCATTGAATCAGATACGCATGGACCATGTCTATTATGTCAACAAGTAAATCAAGAGTGTCAACATGTTACAGTGTCCTTCAAATTGAGATATTTCCAGTTCCTCTAACAGACAGCCACAGATCCCATCCAGGCTTGCTACAGTCTGCGCTGTGGTCTGTTAATATAAACTGCTAGTGCTGCTGGAAAGCCACATTCCAACAGTGGAAAAAGATAAAAGTGAGACCTAGGATGCTTTGTCTCGTCTGTAGCTTCAGCCATTATTCTGCTATGATCAGATAGTGGAGTGGCTGTGGTAGGATAAAAGAGCACTAGCAGACCACCAGTCTCTTTATGGTGTGTGCATGAATACTTAAAATAATAAATACATAAAAGTAGCGCAGTGGATGTATCCAAATATAAAAGAGTAAAAGTAGTGATTTTTTTCTCTAAAACTCAACTTGAGTCGAAGTAAAAAGTATTCTGCATTAAAACAGACTTCAAAATACTACTCACCACCTACAAAGCCCTAAAGAACCTGGCCCCTCCCTACCTTTCAGACCTCCTCCCCCTCCACGCCCCAACCCGTTGCCTCAGGTCCGCCGGTGCAAACACTCTGAAGACCATCAGGACCAAGCGCCGGACCTGGGGTGACAGGGCCTTCTAAGCTGCTGCACCTCCCCTCTGGAACGCCCTCCCCATCCACATCCGTGAGGCTCCCTCCCTATCAACATTCAAACAAGCCCTCAAAACCCACCTCTTCAAACTCGCCTCCACCTGCTAACCCCTGCACCCTACCCTCCACCTGCTAGCCCCTGCACCCTACCCTCCACCTGCTAACCCCTGCACCCTACCTCCACCTGCTAACCCCTGCACCCTACCCTCCACCTGCTAACCCCTGCACCCTACCCTCCACCTGCTAACCCCTGCACCCTACCCTCCACCTGCTAGCCCCTGCACCCTACCCTCCTTTACATGACCCATTCAGCACAGCTTCTCCAGTTATTCGTTTTTTTAACCAAAATGTTCTGTTTGTTTGTTTTGTTTGCTCCTGTCTTTTTTTGCCCTGTAAAGCATCTTTGGGTATTTTGAAAAGCGCTATATAAATTTGATGTGGTATTATTATTATTATTATTATTAAAACTACTCTGAAAAGTACAATCAAAACACTTAAGAACCTGTAAAGGAGTAAATGTAACTTGTTACTGCACCTCTGGTGTTATTGGGGAATTGTCGGGAAAGTGAGAACTGACACATTTACAGCTTTAGATGGACGCTGTGTTTAATGTTGCATGGTCAATTAAGACACAGATGTTTATTTTCTCAGGTGATTTTATTCCCATTTTGATGCAGTATTTTGCAGTGAATCCTGGAGTTTCTCATTGGCTCTTATTCCATCTTGCATGGTGAGTCACCGAGTACACCTTCTATCTTTTTCTATCTTTGAGTATGTCATACATCAAGCCCTTCGCAAAGAACAGACTGTAAGTCATTTACATATAAGTCAGGATTGGACACAGAGTTGCTGCTCTCTGCAAATGTAATAACGTAGTGCTTCCAAATTATAATAGAGGACCAGATTCTTCTGCAGGGGCAGGGTTTATGTTTTTTTTTTCACTAAGTCTAACATCTTGTCTACAGCAGCCAAATAGCTATGTTAAGTCAGAACCTGAAATGGAGAATTCAGTTTACAGTAACAGATAAAAATGTAAAGCATGAGCAGTTAAGCGGCTAGTGTAGGCAGATGTAGCAACAGTTGAGTCTCCTGTCAGTGTCAACACCATCTCTGTGCAGCCACAGTGGTGCTGTGCATTATTTCAAGAGCAATCAGATGACGTCACATAAGGGAGTTGGTTTCCTTGAACCTGCCACAGCACAGCAACAGGTGGCAGAACTGACAAGGACTAGCAAAAGAGACCAAATTAGTTTCTCTGCACTGGCTCTCTGCGAAATCCAGAATAGAATTTAAAATCCTTCTCCTCGCTGACAAAGCACTCAGTGGTCTGGCGCCATCATATCTTAAAGAACTGTGGTACCCACTAGAGCACTAGGCTCCCAGAATGCAGGGTTACTTGTGGTTCCTTGATTCACCAAAAGTAGAATGGGGACAAGAGCCTTCAGCTACCAAGCTCCTCTCCTGTGGAATCAGCTTCCAGTTTCAGTGCGGGGGACACACACACTCACCACATTTAAGATTGAAGACTTTCCTCTTCGATAACTCTTATAGTTAGGGCTGGCTCAGGTTTATAGTTAGGGCTGGCTCAGGTTTATAGTTAGGGCTGGCTCAGGTTTATAGTTAGGGCTGGTTCAGGTTTATAGTTAGGGCTGGCTCAGGTTTATAGTTAGGGCTGGCT
>NW_022280109.1:515894-568183 GCF_004355925.1 Anarrhichthys ocellatus | reverse complement strand
AGGTTTATAGTTAGGGCTGGCTCAGGTTTATAGTTAGGGCTGGCTCAAGCTTGCCTCGGATCAGCCCCTAGATATACTGCTATAGGCCTAGATTGCTGGGGGACTTGCATACACTGAGCTTCTCTCTCCTTCTTTATTTTTTTCCCTTTTAACGTTTTTTTCTGGTTGAGAATTTTGCTGCTGTCATTAGTAGTCATAGTAGTAGTCATAGTCATAAGTCATATTTATTATTTCTGCTATTATTGCTATTACTGTTGTCATTCTATTATAGCTTTAGCTACTATTACTATTGTTATTAGTCCTATTCATATTATCCTAGCTGTTGTGCTTTTGTTGTTGTTGCTATTGTTGTTGTTGCTGTGCAACTCTCTCTCTCTCAGAACTCAACTGGTTGAAGTAGATGGCTGCCCACCCAGAGCCTGATTCTGCCCAAGGTTGCATGAAAAATTTCTTTATTTTTGTTGCTTTTCATGCATTTCTTGGTGAATCCTGTGTTGGGTGCAGGTGAAGGGTTTTTTCTGCTGTCGTGTGCAGGAAACTCCCCAGCTCCCATTTCTCTCTGTCTCTGTGTCTTAGTGGATCTCTGTTACTTTGCACAGCATTTTCAACACAGCATTGACCTTTTAAGTTGATACAGCAAACTTGTTGGCAAAAGCGAGAATTCTTTTTTTATTCTTTTTTCCTTTCAAACTGCAGGTGAGAAAGTGGGCTTTAACTATATTTTCTTCCAACTTAGAGTACATGTGTAACCACATAGTGTATTTAAAAGCTGGGTTCCGAGTACATGGCAGATCTGTGTCTGAACAATCTTTGTTACATGGCCGCTGAAGCTTAGGTGTGATTGTGTGTGAGTGTCCATTGCTCACGTCAGCAGCTGGGCGTTGTCGTGTTTCTTGCGGGACTTCAGCTTCTGTCTCCACTGGAGGAAGGACCAGAGGGTGGCGTTTGGCTCCTCGGTGACAATACACTGATCCCTATCGGTCCAAACCTCCAGGCCGATGAGAGGCACGCGGATGTTCAGAGCCCTGTAGAACTAAACACACAACAAAACAACTACAAATATGTTTCTGCACACACAGTCTTGTCTTGAGATCACAAAACACAGTGTGGTCACACGAGGCAATTTCCCCCCCAATCTCCCCTTAAGAGCTATTGAAGGACATCCTTGATTGAATCCCGATGAGGCTTCATACACCAGCAGATATTTGTGTACACTGTTCAATCAATAATTATGTATTTGGAACGTCAACAAACTTTAGAGTTGATTAGTAATAGATGACAACAAGATTTGCACCGACTGTACAACTAATCTATTATCTTGTTGAATGGAGAACTGCAGTCTGCAACAGCAGAACCCATCAGCCTTACCTTATCCACATAATTGGCAATTTCCATTATCCTCGCCTTGGTCTTTTCATAGTCCTTATTCTGCCGTTTAAACTGCGGGACGGGGAAGACAGGGGAGTATTAGTGTCATGGATGAGGTCAGCGATCAGAAAAATAAATAAAATGTGAGAGACGATTCCCTGCAGAGACTAATGACCCATGAAAACATAACTATAACCCAACTGGTGCTGCTCTACCACTTCTACCCCACTACATTATCATAATTATACCAATTACAGGAGTAGAGGACCACACTCTTATTGGTCACAATGTGCTGTTACCATGGCATTAATGTAGAAAACAAAACCCTAACTGGGTTTTATGAAGATGTAGCATGTCATCACTGCAGCTTAGTGCCTATTTAAAAGCCCTTCCACCTTTAGATTCCACCTAAATACATGCCATTAAGCAGACAAATCCTTCCGCCTCGTCTCCACATGCTTCCGCCTCGCTATGACTATCATCGGCTCAGAGCTCTAGGTATGAAAGAGCTCCATCAGCTGGAATGAGATAATTGTTTAAGATGTGGATCCTGTTTCCGTCCTGCTGCGTCATTTGATGGCTGACTGACGTCAGGGGCCCAAAGTGGCGCTCACGCTGATGAACGCAAAAATATTCTATTGTGGAGTTGGATGGGGTCGGTGAAGAGGTACTGTCAGCTTACCAGTGTGTTGTCAGCCACTATGTACAGCTCCATGTACTTGGTTGTACCCCAGACGTTCCTTTTAACCTGACAGTAGAGACAAAGGCGGGTAGGAACATGCACAAGACATCAGTATGATTCATTTGCTAGATTATACAACGCACTATACATATTTTGACTTTTTTTAAATGAATTGAGGAAAATTGATAAATAAAAGTTTTAGGATTGTCTCTGAGGGCATGTATTCATAGTGTCGTCATACTGCAGAGAAAAAACAATTCTGGGGGAAATACTGAATATATAAAATGTGGAATATGAAACACTGATGCAGGTGAGCAGGTAGCGGTGTCAGTATAGCATGTTATAAAACTGGATCAAATATTGCTACGGCACAGTCTGAAAGTGGTACATAAAGAGTGAAAAGCCTAGTAGCCTCCCAGCCATCTATGCTGTTGTGTTTATAAAGCTTTACGACTCCTTATATGCCTCCATCATTAGCTTTCCATCCTCCTAATAGTTGATTGCAGCAATTAGAGAAAGGCTCTGCTGTAATTAAAACCCATTGATTTACGTGGAGACTGGTGCCTCGGCTCGCTCTGGACTCAACACCAATATTGCGGATAGGCGGGGAATCAGTGGCACATATTCAACACATTCACACGTTGCATTGTTTGTTTGAGAGGCAAATAGTGGCGGAAGCCTTGGGACTCGGTCTGGAGCCTGCTGGTGGCTGGCACCTCTGCATAACAACCCAGGATTAATGGGTGGCAGTGGAGGGAATTGGGAGAGCCAAGTGGTCTGGTGCAGGAGGGAGGAAGATAGAGGACTAAGAGAAAAGGATGATGCCCTGGTGGAGGGCTGAGAGGGCTGTAGAGAAAGATGGTGATGATTAACAGTTTAAAGTGATTGAGAATGGAAACTGGAAAATGATCAATATGGGAAGAAATATGAGAAGGAAAACCAAAGAATGACTCCCAGCAGTGGAGACAAACGAAGGCAGAAGGGCCCACTGAGGAGCCCTTTTATCATCTATGGCTGCAGTTGAGCAAATTAGACTAGTGTTAAGTTCTTCTTCTCTATAAAATCACAGGAAATTGACTCATAGCCATGGCCTACACAGACCTGAAAAGCTAATTCAAGGCCATAATTCCCTCCATTTCCAGGTGGAGCGAGAGCAATTTTGCACCCTGAAATAGCACCGAGACCTATTCAATATTGTGTTTGCATAGGACAAAGACCATTAAACCTGCAGAGCCAAATGTTCTCATGTGCTTGGGGATTTTTGGGTAGTAAACCAAACCAAACATCGTGACTCAGTCCATCACATAAGAGGAAGTGAATGAATCACAACTGTTTTTGTGTCTTTTCAATGAAATTCTGTCTACACACAACAAAAGCTGAACGGTCCCACTCAAAGGTTGTGATGACTTGTGAAGATCCCAGACACACTGAGCACTGGGCTGTTTGGTATAGTGCAGCTGATGAGCTGAGGAGGAAGGAACAATTAAAAGAACACTTCACTCCAAAACAACAAACATTGTATATAGTACTCACATTTATGGGAGCATTTTCAGATTATCCTCCCTTGTAGGAAAGGCTTTGTTTGGCAAAAGCTGTGCGAACATTGTTGTGTTTGGATTTCCATGAGCCCACGACTGGATACAAGACACTTGAATAATGCAGCAAATGAATTTTAAGGTTTCCCAGATGTTTTATAACCTTTTTTGCTGTCTTTTGTTCATCCTCTGTCAAAGTCTGCTTGCACTGATATGCTTTTATTTTCTAGGCGTTGAGTAGTACATACATTTATATTGCTTTTGCGTGAACCATATCTTTAAGCTATGTATCTGACCATGGCATTGAGCTTGATAAGTTATGTTTCAGTCAGCCACCTCAAATGGCACTGTGCTATTGACATGTGAATATGTGTCTGGGAGCGTTTGGGGACGAGTCTCTGAACCCGTCGTTCTTTGTCAAGAACTCCCTTCTTCCCCGTGTTTGTCTTTGGATGCACAGAGTTGAAATTGTTATCGATCTTCTCGTCTGTGTTTGAGCAAGACAGTAAACACATTTCCCAGTTTGTTGACGGTTCCTTTAAAGCAGAGGTCTTCAACAGGGGGTCCGCAAAATTTTTGGTTGATTAGACAATTTTATTTCATTATTTTATTTTTTTAAAACATGAATGTGTCCATTATTTTAATAGTTCAGTATTGTATGCAAGATAACAGGTATGTTTATGCATGGCAGTGGCACTAATAGGACATCACTCATTTTTGTTTCCACATTTATGTTTAAAATGAAAACATCAATTTGAATAGCTTGTGTGATGATTATCATGCAATTGACAGACAATGTTGATATTGGCATTGGTATCAGTCGACAAGGTATGTTTATAAATGGCAGTGGCACGGCCTCCCTACTCACTGTACCTTGCACATGTTCAAAATAAAAACATGAATATATGGACCTGTGTATTATTTGAATAGCTTAGTATTGAATGCACAATAAAGAGGTATTCATGGTACTAGGCCCAGTTTAATATAAAACACAATTTCATACAATATATATAGTCGGGGGTCCCTGCTCCATCTCTCTATCAGTTTGGGGGTCCTTGGCCTGAAAAACGTTGAAGACCCCTGGTCTAAAGTGTCGAAGAGAAAATGATAGTATTGTCACACTGCAGTACTTATCTTTATATCAGGAAAACAACCTCATGATTGTGGTTGAAATGTGCGAGACTCACCCTTGAATGAACTTGTCTGAGCAGGTTGGAGATGTGGTTGGACTGAGTGGTGTGATGGCCGTGTCCACAGTGTCCACCTTTAATTGGCAGGTCCTCTGCACTCCACAGTGAATGGTATAGAGGTTCAACACCACTGATTGGCTCCAGGTAGTAGGTGTCACTGGAGTTCAAGGATATCAGGCCCCTGTGGGAAGGGAAATAGACAGGAAGGAGTAATTAGGGCTGGGTATCGTTAAAAAATGTACGATGCCAGTACAAATACCAGTACCCTTAAAGTGACGATACTAATAGAGTACTTCATTCAATACTCATCATGTGAATGTTTCCCCGCTGGCTAGCTGATCACACTGCCGCTCATACAGCGGTTATGGCTGATAACGACGTGTTAAATCTAAGAATGTGCGGAAGTGCAGTATTTACTGTAAACACAGAAATGTCCGTCACAGGAACAACTGTTTTCTAGGTTTTCTTGCATGTATTTTTTGATCACCCAGCGGATATTATAAATCCTAGCACGTTATAAAACAATTGAGATACATATTACATTAAACATATTATATCACCATTCCATATCAATAGAAAAACTATTGTAGCCTACAATTGCATTTCTAAATTCAAAAGATCTATAAGTGAACTGTCCTCTAAAGAGTTCTTGCTTGCATTCATCCATGTGTCACATGTTCCCCCATTACACTGACGTAATGCCACCTGTTCTGTATTTGTTTGGTTACCCGCTGTAGCTCCCCCCCCCCTTAGGCACTTTCAAATTGCTCTTCCAATGGGGTTTTTCTCTCAAAGGCTACAACAGAGCGAGGACACATTGCAGGGTGCAGCTGTGAATTTTCGCCAACTACCACTGCATGACTCAGGGAAGATTACAACTCATCATTCTTCCACTGGATTCCAACTCCTGCACTGAGCCCCTCCATGGACTGTGGACCGTGGATTGTGTGCTGTGCTCTCTTGTGTTGAATAGAGCAGATTGGGTTTCTGAGACAAAGACGTGTGGTGAACACTGTTAAATGTCTAACAATGTTTTGCAGAAAATGATTACACTATACAAGCAGTTAGCATTAACTTGCATTGTATTCCACGGATGTACTGACAACAAACGGATCCCTTCATGCAGAGATCGGTTGGATCTTTGGACGTGTTAAAACTACTTCTGTCACTTTTTGTGAGGGAAGACTGTCTGAAACTGTGAGCCGAAATTGTCTCCACTTGTACGATTCATTACGTCTTGGTCCTCTCTATGACGCCAGATTGTTGCCCCACCATTGAATGTAAATAAACACTTTTGCCTATACTTTGTAAAAACTAGTTAAACTCAGTAGGGGTGTAACGGTTCACAAAAGTCTCGGTTCGGTTTAATACGATACAGTGGTGCCACGGTTTGGTACGGCACGGTTCAATACAGCAAAAAAGCAGAAATGCCATCATAAAGTATGTTCTTTTGTTACTTGATGATGGATTCATTTGTGTACAGGAAGCTGCAGCAGCTCCTGTTTAGTCTTTAACACGTGGGCTGCTGTCAGAGATCAGAGAGAAGGTCACTCTCTCTGATCTTTGGAGGAGGCCAGAGATCCGCTGCACTGCCGTTGCTCTCTGAGATGCTACATTAATGACATCGGCCCATTTGTGTCGTTACAGTCAGGTAGCTTTGTGGAGTCCATGACTTCCAGCCATCTGTTGTCAGGGCAACAGCGGGAGCCTCGGACATTTGATTCTCTGTTTGGGCTTTTGTTTTCTTTTACAAAGCAGGAAGTATGGTCTGGAGAAATGGGCTCGTGAAGGAGTAGTGTCACAGGGCTCGAAAGCATTAAGCATGTTAGTACAGCCTGGTGTTCCACTCCAGAGTAGGTCTCATATCCACCGCTATAAATATAACAATCGCCGTGGTGGGTTGCCATGTTAACTCCAGAACATTATATTTCCCACAATTTAAGCTTCTGCATTTTCCAAATGCAATAGTATTATTCAAGCGTATTGTTCGGTTCGTAATGCGTACCAAACCGTGAGCCTCGTACCGAACGGTTCTATACGAATACGTGTATTGTTACACCCCTAATACTCAGGCTTTTGTAATAGTAAGCATGGCTACTTCAGCTGTCTCTATCTGTGTGATCCATCATATCAGTCCTCTGACAGTATCCTGCATTGCCTCTCTTGACACCATGTTTGTTGACAAGTCTGCCAGCTCCACCTAACCATTTTCTATACTGAGATCGAAATCAGGACAACTACCCCTTGTCTGCCAACTGGCATTCAACACAGGTCAAATATCTGTATAGGAATGGCTAGATGACACTGTAATTCTAATCATTTAAATATTGATAGGGTAAATCGAAAAAAAAGATAATATTAATGGGTGGATATTTTGTCACTCCAGTTGTTTTTTTTTGTTCTTACTTTTTATTTGAGGGATAATCCTGCTGTAACTTTGTGAACTACAGTTCCAATGATGGACATAAACAGGAAGTATAATGTTGCAATAGAGTCAGTTAGCTGTGGGCTACAACTTGATAGATGTGCAGACACAGGCTGTTGTCATTCACTGTGATACACTGTACTTATACCTACAAAACATTATGCACTATAATTCATATACAGTTGTGTGAAAAAGTGTTTGCCCCCTTCCTGATTTCTTATCTTTTTGCATGTTTGTCACACTTAAATGTTTCAGATCATCAAACAAATTTAAATATTAGACAAAGATAACACAAGTAAACACAAAATGCAGTTTTTAAATGAAGGTTTTTATTATTAAGGGGGAAAAAAAATCCAAACCTACATGGCCCTGTGTGAAAAAGTGATTGCCCCCCCCCTGTTAAAACATAAATTAACTGTGGTTTATCACATCTTTGGAAAGCTGAGTTCAATTTCTCTAGCCACACCCAGGCCTGATTACTGCCACACCTGTTCTCAATCAAGAAATCACTTAAATAGGACCTGCCTGACAAAGTGAGGTAGACCAAAAGATCCTCAAAAGCTAGACATCATGCTGCGATCCAAAGAAATTCAGGAACAAATGAGAAACAAAGTAATTGAGATCTATCAGTCTGGAAAAGGTTACAAAGCCATTTCTAAAGCTTTGGGACTCCAGCGAACCACAGTGAGAGCCATTATCCACAAATGGCGAAAACATGGAACAGTGGTGAACCTTCCCAGGAGTGGCCGGCCGACCAAAATTACCCCAAGAGCGCAGCGACGACTCATCCAAGAGGTCACAAAAGACCCCAGAACAACATCCAAAGAACTGCAGGCCTCACTTGCCTCAATTAAGGTCAGTGTTCATGACTCCACCATAAGAAAGAGACTGGGCAAAAATGGCCTGCATGGCAGAGTTCCAAGACGAAAACCACTGCTGAGCAAAAAGGACATAAAGGCTCGTCTCAGTTTTGCCAGAAAACATCTTGATGATCCCCAAGACATTTGGGAAAATACTCTGGACTGACGAGACAAAAGTTGAACTTTTTGGAAGGTGTATGTCCCATTACATCTGGCGTAAAAGTAACACGGCATTTCAGAAAAGGAACATCATACCAACAGTAAAATATGGTGGTGGTAGTGTGATGGTCTGGGGCTGTTTTGCTGCTTCAGGACCTGGAAGACTTGCTGTGGTAAATGGAACCATGAATTCTGCTGTCTACCAAAAAATCCTGAAGGAGAATATCCGGCCATCTGTTCGTGACCTCAAGCTGAAGCGCACTTGGGTTCTGCGGCAGGACAATGATCCAAAACACACCAGCAAGTCCACCTCTGAATGGCTTAAGAAAAACAAAATGCAGAGTTTGGAGTGGCCTAGTCAAAGTCCCGAACTGAATCCGATTGAGATGCTGTGGCATGACCTTAAAAAGGCGGTTCATGCTCGAAAACCCTCCAATGTGGCTGAATTACAACAATTCTGCAAAGATGAGTGGGCCAAGATTCCTCTACAGCGCTGTAAAAGACTCATTGCCAGTTATCGCAAACGCTTGATTGCAGTTGTTGCTGCTAAGGGTGGCCCAACCAGTTATTAGGTTTAGGGGGCAATCACTTTTTCACACAGGGCCATGTAGGTTTGGATTTTTTTTCCCCCTTAATAATAAAAACCTTCATTTAAAAACTGCATTTTGTGTTTACTTGTGTGATCTTTGTCTAATATTTAAATTTGTTTGATGATCTGAAACATTTAAGTGTGACAAACATGCAAAAAAATAAGAAATCAGGAAGGGGGCAAACACTTTTTCACACAACTTATATAACCCAGGCTATCGTGAGCTGCCTCCAAGGCAGCATTCACACCAAATCAGTGCATTGCAGCGAAAACGGCAGAACTCCCATTTGAATGTAGGTAGAGCGCAAATCAACTTATGGAGAAACGCAACCTGACATCACGCTGCGGTGGCCAATGAATGATCAAATGGGTCTACCAAAGGTGTGTCACTCAAATGGGCCAATTAAGTGACACAGCACAACCCTGCGCTAAACCTAAAGATATGTTTTTCAATTTTCAACTTTCACTTTCACAATATTGTGGGTGCAGTTTGGGCCGTCTGATAACACCCATTCTATAAGCTGTTAACAGAAAAGCCTGAATGATGAACAGTGCAGCCTAAAGACTTGTTTTCAAAGACAACGCAGAGCAGCAAAGAGAGGTCCCATTCTGCAACAATGACTGTCTGGGGAAGCATCCAAACTATGTGTGTAAGTGTGTATGAGACACAGAGGATCCATCTCGTCCTCAGACACATGCTTGTACTTCTATTCTTATGAAGATCTTCTACTGACTCCACCCCCTCACTAAACCCTCATCCATCAATACCAGATGGTGTCTGACCTCTGATAGGTGACTCTTCCCTTCTGACCCATAACCCTCTACCAGACTCCTAAAAGAAAAACTGCTCAGTAAAGATAACTATCGTGACATCTGAAGTTCACCATGACAGTGTAACCCTGCAAAAACTCAAAGAGAGCATCTAGAGCTCCCTAGGGGTACTGCAGGGGCTCCGCAAACTTTTTGGTTGATTAGACAATTTTAAAAAAAATTTTAAAAAAAAATTTTCTAGACATGAATGTGTCCATTATTTTAATAGTTCAGTATTGTATGAAAGATAACAGGTATCTTTATGCATGGCAGTGGCACTAATAGGCCATCACTCATTTTGGTTTCAACATTTGTTTAAAATAAAAACATCAGTTTGAATAGCTTGTGTGATGATTATCATGCAATTGACAGACAATGTTGATATTGGCATTGGTATCAGCTGACAAGGTGTGTTTATAAATGGCAGTGGCACGGCCTCCCTACTCACTGTACCTTGCACATGTTTAAAATAAAAACATGAATATATGAACCTGTGTATTATTTGAATAGCTTAGTATTGAATGCACAATAAAGAGGTATTCATGGTACTAGGCCCAGTATAATATAAAACACAATTTTATACAATATGTATAGTCGGGGGTCTCTGCTCCATCTCTCTATCAGTTTGGGGGTCCTTGGCCTGAAAAACATTGAAGACCCCTGGTCTAGAGGGTAAAAGTCCCCCGACCTCTGAGCTCTTTGTCACGGGATTTCACAGTTAGGACCCAATAGCAAGACCACAGGAGACAGAAGTTGGTATAAACAGGTTTTATTTAGCCTGAATAAAGATGACAGGAAGGTGTGGAGCCCGTGGTCCGACACCAGAGAGTAGGCAGATCGACGGTGTGAGTCCCGTGGCTCGACACCGGAGGGCTGGCAGCTTGACGGCGTGATGTCCCGTGGCTCGGCACCGGAGAGCTGGCAGCTTGACGGCGTGAGTAGTCCATTAACACAACAGAGGGCAGAGCGGCGGTGTGTAGTCCGTTAACACCACGGAGGCCAGAGCGGCGGTGAGTAGTCCGTAAACACAAAGGAGGGCACGGGGGATTCCCGGACAGACGGACACCGGAGGCAGGCGCGCGAGGCCGAAGATGCAACGGGGTTGAAGCGGGTGAAAGACGGTACGACCTGACAACCCCAGACTGCAGGACCAGAGTTTATATAGTGCCAGGGAAAGCGTTAGTGGGACCTGAGTCTGGTGTGTCAGCCTGCAGGAGGTAATCGGCTGGAGTGGCTGCAGCTGTGTGGCCATGGGAGGTGTCTGGTCTGACAGGGATCCTGACACTCTTAAAGGAAAGGAACAATACTCTGAGTTTCATCTTTCATTAAACTGAATTGAATAACAACAGACAACACATATCACAACATCCACAGTAACTTTTCAAAGCACATAAATACTTTTACTTTGTCCATTTGTGTGCACAGAATGGACAAAGATTTAAAGGGTAACTTCGGTATTTTTCAACCTGAACCCTACTTTTTCCATGTTTTTGTGTCAAAGTGACGAATGGGAACAACAATCTTTGAAATTGCTCCAGTATTGAGCGAGAGTGCTGCAGCTGGCAGCCACAAAAATGAGGTGCAATGTAATTTCTCGGGGCAATTCCTCACCGTCAATGTATGTCCATCAAAATTGCTTGTCTTTGCCACTGACATGCTCAGATTGAGAAGTATCTGACACATAGAAATAGAACAGGAGCAGAATGGACATGGTTTTTGGTTGTCATTTGACCAGTACAAAAGAAAATGGCCATTGTTGGTAGTTCTTATGGTGACAATATATGTCAGTGGGACCTTAAAGTGTTGTCTTAGTCCATTCTGCGAAGCGTGAAGGATCGTTAGACCCAGCGCTGCTGCTGGACACCTGCCCATTGTTCAGCTCACTTTCTGTCACCAGTGTAGCATTTAACAAAACCTAACCCTAACCCTTGCTAACTAGTCAGCTGCCCGCTGAGCTTATTAATTCCACCATACTTGAATGCTACACTGGTAAGAGGAAATAAGCCGTAGAAAGTTGTCCCTCTTCTGGTGATAGCAATGTGCTTTCCTACACTTTGTGTGTGGATGAAGCATCAAGTTGTTAGAACTGACTCATATACTCTGGCTCTCTACATTTCATAACTTTACTACTCCACTGCTGGTTTTATTCATTATTGCAAAACCTTTACGAATGTCCGTTAGTGGTTTAGTTGATACGGACGTTCTCCCCCTACAACAAGAATGTGTACCATTGAGTTGGAACATCAATGGTACACATAAACATGGTCGACGCTCTGACCAGCCTGCTACATTCATTTGAACGGGAATGTCCGTTCTACTCCCATTTTATTTCTATGGTTTGATAAAATGATGGAAAGACCCTACAGAGAACTGAAACATTTTATTGTCTCAAGAGTCCGTCTCAAGGAAAAGTAAGAGTTGACCGGTAGACGGTGGTGGAAACATGAGAGAGTTTAAGAGAGTACCAGTGTTATGTGAGTACGTTGTGTATAGAATATCTATACTCTATCTATTATCTATACTATTTTCAATGTCATGGCTGAATATTGATTCCGACAATGTGAAAGCAACACAAGATTTCAGCAAAGGTCTAACTGCCTCTGTTGTGGACGGCTATTCTCAGATCACTGATAGCCGTGACATCTGCACATTGTTTTGCTGTTTTCTGTCAGCTATTTGTCCGTCCACATGCCTCATCCTTCCTTTATAACGATACAGAAGTAAACCAGTGCTGTAGCTTATCTCTTGTCTCCCATTGGATGCTAGCTGAAGCTTTATGTAATATTTATGCACAAATGAACGGCTGACGACAAACTGGAATCCTCAGCACAGCTTTCTTCTCACTCATATTTGTTCTCCTAGCATCACCTCAGGCATCATTCCTGTAGTCTGGAAGCCTATGTTCTTCCTCTCCATAACGGTGAACAAATTTGATTTCAATAATCCATTTTCCAATATCAAAATGATCTTGTCATGGCAAAATACTTGAGTCACTTATTAATGTTAAGTGAAATAATTTGCCAAACTATCTCCATTTCAGTCTGTCTTTAGGCCGAAGCATAGCAGTGTTTCTGATGACTGAAACACTGTGCTGCTCTTTGTATTGATTGAATAAAGTCCTTTGGTTCAGTTGTCCACTCTCTGCTCGTCTCTCTTTAAGGTTACAGTTTCAAAGGGAGTTCCCCAGGGTTCTGTTCTTGGATCTATTCACTATTTTTATGAAACAATATAACCTCTTCATTGTATTGTTACTTCCATCTTTACGCAGATAACAGTCCTTTATTCCTGTGCCCCCACTCACAATCTGCAGAAACAGCTTTTTATTATTATTTATTGGTGTTGTTTTAATTGTTATAGCCATGTATTCTTCTTTTATTACTATTTTATATTAGTTGTGTCTACACATGTAACCTTTGGCACCATTGACAATGAGTACTCTCTCTCACAGTGTTTTCTGAGATCTTCAGTGATAACATAAAGATTCATAATAAGACAACCAAAAGTCTACAAAAACAACAGAAATAAGACCAGAGAAACGTTATCAACAAATAATTAATACAAAAGAATTGAGAGAGCCATTAGAAAAACAAGAGGAGATAGCTTTAAAGTGAATGAACGGATTTCACTGGGGCGCAGTTGCATTCCATTCAACCTGAAACAATCTAATGCTGAGTAGTGATTGGTTGGTGTAATCACAAGACTAAATGTGAGGGGAGATGTGAGGTGATCATACCTTCTTGTCAATGAGGAAGTCTTTGTATTGCAGAGTAATGACGAGTGTGAAATGAGTTATCAGTATAAAGTGTAGCACTGTGATCAACAGGGTTCAGCTGCTAATGTAACGATGGTGCAGTGACAGAACACAATACCTCTGTAATCAATTGCAGAAAGAAAAGATGACTGAGCAATAGTTTTACATTAACAAAAGACAGACAACCTTTGATTCTATACAGAAAGTATTTGTACGTGACTAAGCAAAGTGTTCATGGTGGGACAGTCAGAGGACTGGTGGATGTGAAGAATAACATGGGAGGGTCACTTTACAAATGCAATCTGATGCAATTACAATCAGCAACCGAATCCAAGTTATAAATCACTTTGGAAAAGTAATGAAATCGAATTACTTCTTGTTACTTTAGGATTACCTCAATAACTAATATGCAAATACAGACGAGAGAAAAGAAAAAGAAAAGGGGAACAACATGACTGTGCTCCTTCGCTGTGGTTCTATATGCATTAGAAGATTGTATGAAACATATTTCACCTTGTCTGTGAACTTGCTGTCAGAGTTGCTGTTTATTTCAGAGTAGACACAATAGACACAAAGAGAAAAACATTTGATGTGAGAGGAGTTGTGCTGCCATTGAGCTCATTCACACTGCTTTGGGCACAGCTGAGCTTGGAGCAATGCCTTTTGAGAAAATACAGTTTTATACAAGTAATTATGTGTCCAAGGCTGTTTATCAGTTTCTCCTAGAACCATGTAATTCATCCCGAGTCTATACAAAACACCTCGTTATGGCATGAAAGTAGCCAGCGGGGGAAAGGGGCTGGGAACTGCGGGGCAGGAGAGAAAATGAAAACACTCAGAACTGCTGGAGGACGGCAGATAAGGAGACGGGTCAATGCTGAAACCTAAACCAAAAGTTTCCATCCAGAACTTTATCCTGGCAGCGGGGGCCTCCAGTAACTTGCAATTTTTGCAATCATGAGATTTTTTCTTTTGCATAATCATCAGTTCCCTGCGAGTTGTGCAGTAGTTTGGCCATTCAAAAGAAAAGCCTCAAATCCAGGGAGAAAATAAGCATATTTTATACAGCACTGCAGCTGCAGCACAATAAATCGTCTCATCAAGGTACCGTGTCACTCTTTTATCCTCATGAACACATTCTATGCATATACCAGCAATGAAATCACAAAACATTGTAATTTCCACAACTCCTCGTTAAAATCCAGGACGGTGTTTGTGCTGTAATGATGATGTCATAATGAGCGCGATGGGGACGGACGGAGGAGCCACGCTGTTATTTTGTGAAAGAGGTCGTTGATTCATAGTTTATGAAAGCACTGTTGCCGAGCAATGCACATTTTCAAAGATCAAAAAAGTGATTTGGGAAGAACACATCACTCGTTTCCCTGCTGAATCACACCAACCCTCCTGCATCTTTCTGCTGATTTCACTTTTCTCCTTACAAACCTTTTTGACGTTATCATGTCATGCTACTATTCTGCCTCCGAAAGCATTTACATGTGTCACCTCAATGACTCTGTGTTGAGTCTAAGAAGAACACACATAGAGGGAGAGAAGAGACTGAATAGATGACTTTCATTTCTTCTCAGAGCAAGCTGAGTGAGAGGGACAACATGGCATTCTCTGGTTGCATGCAGAGTTGTGGATATAGGATTTAAAGCTTGTTCTAATGTTGATATGAATGAAAGGGACTCTGGTTAATCTGCAGCATAGTTAATAACAATGCAGATGTTTAAACTTTATTTTTCGTTTTACTTTCTATTGGTGGGAACTAGCAGTGATCCCGAACAGTCTACGGAGTCTGAATCCACTGCAAATCTCACATTCCAATCACCGCAGTGCACAATGAGGTTACAAAATAGGATGATTTTATTCAGGCTGTATGCAGATGCTGAATGTCTGATTTAAGATAGAATGTTTCAGTTGTGGAAAAGAAGGACATCTGAGTAGAGCTTGTCCTGGGGAAAAAGGCTCTCATAAAGAACAGAACCAGAAAGGTACTGAGGAGGGCAGAGGGGACGGACAGGAGGCCCAGGAGGTGAGGGTGGAGGAGACAAGTGTGGCCCAGGAGGTGAGGGTGGAGGGAAGAAGTGAGACCCAGGAGGTGAGGGAGGAGGAAAAGTGGGGGACAAGAGGTGAGGAAGGACGGGGCATGTGAGGTCCAGAAGGTGAGGGAGAGTACTGGAGGACAGGTGGAGATAGGTAGTGAGGTGGACATGGAAGCAGACGAGGAGCAGCTCAAAGCCCCTCAGCTGAAGAGGAAACAGAGAGGAGACAGCGGAAGCTCACAGGCAAAGAAAGCAGCAACGAAAGAAAGTGGAGCAGCAGAGTCTGAGTCCAGTCTGGAGGAGGACTCTGAGTCCAGTCTGGAGGAGGACGCTGCTGCTGACAGTGAGCCCTCTAAACACGGTGCTGGCAGCTGTAGGAGCTCTGGAGACTACAGTGTGGAGAAGATCAAGGAGTTTCTGAAGAGGAGTAAGAATGTGAGAGGAGCCAAAGTGGAGGACTACCTCTCTGACAAGGAGAAGCTCTCCAGCTCTGCCAGATCTCACATGAGAAGCAAGGACAGAGGAGGTCTCACTATGCAGCAAGGCTTCAGACTGAAGAAAATAGTTCACAAAGTGAACAAAGAACTGAACAATGATGGAGCTAAGTGAGAATAAGATCTCACAGTCTTAGTGCAAATCACAGACAAGTTTATGTTTGTTGGACTTTATTTTGTTGAACCGCTTTAAATGGTAAAGAAACATGTTCAAAGAAAATTAAGGTTTTCTAAAAATCAAATCTCTGTCTCTCTCTCTGTCTGTCTCTCCTGGACTGTCCCTTCACTTCTCCGTCACTTGTTTTTGGGCTATGGACTGCTACAATGTGGGGAAACAGAATTAGGGCCAAAAGTTTTATTTACAACCACGAAAAGCAAGCATGCTAAGACACCCTGTCTGTCTGTCTGTCTGTCTGTCTGTCTGTCTGTCTGTCAATCTGCTCCATTTCACTAATCTGCACCTACACACAAACAACACAGCCGTGTTCTGAAACAAGAGCTAAACGATAGACACATGTAGGCTTTCTCAGACTATAATGTGGGGATCAATGAGGAAAAAAATACTCCATGAACTGGAAGTGGTTGCGTTGCATTGTGGGTAAAGTAGGCGTCAGGTTTTGACAAGGAAGAAGAACGCATGAGTGCTGCATCGCTTTTCGTCCTTTTTTTACATTTTCTTTTTTTTTAAAGAAAGAGTGGGACAGTGTTACAGGAGAGTGACGCTAAGTGGAGAACTCTCACTGAACTTTTAACTGTTGAACGTTTCATTTTGGGGGGAAATCAGCAAAGTTTTATGTATAGATGGCTTTCCAAGTGACGTCGAGTAGAGAACAAACAGGAATGACTGAGAGTTTATGAGCAGATCAACATGTGAAATTATTTTTGTGCTTTAAAATAAAAGGGATGGAAAATGTTCAATAACCGAAGAAGAAAACTCTTGGCTAGCTCAGAATTAGGTAGCTCCAGATGGTTTTGCTCTAAAACTGCAGGAATTTTATGTTCATGGCTTTTTATTGAATAGTGGGAATGTTTGTCAGGCTCCGTGATTGATATTTAGCTGATAAGTTTGACAGAAATACAAGAGATAAATCTCACTGGATTATGTGTCATGCTAGCTAGCCAGAGCTGACAGATGCACACAAATTCACCTCTGACCCTTCAGCAAGTTGCTTTTTCTAAATACTGAAAACGGATGTATATAAACTGTGAGAATAGACAAAAAGTTTACTGTCAAAAACTCAGCGAACTGCAGGACATAATTCACCCTTCTGTTCATTTACTAGTACATCCCTTAATTCAACTGTTTTCAGTGCAAGAACAACGTTGTGTGGGTCAGCTCTGTGAATGACGGGACGTTTAGAAAGCTTTTACATTCTGTTGGCTCACGGATCTCTATTCTGCGCCACGTCTGCTCTGTTCCCATCAAAGCTGATGTCAACAAGCAGCATCTGGCTTCCTTCCCAGATCAGGACAGAGGGACTGCAGAGTGCTGACGGACGTGTCACCACTGAAGCAGCCTCCATCAGGTGGAAAAATATAAAGATTTTCTTACAACGTAATAAAAAACGTGTATCTGTTTGGATTTACGAACAGGCTTTGAAATGAATTCCTACTTAAAGCCCCACTGAGCTGTAACTTGATGTCTCGATCTAATATATTTTCACGCATCCTCAGGGCACGCCGCATCTTTGCCAGGAGGAATCTGAAAGGTGCTCCATATTAAAACCTGTCTGAGGCTGTGAAAATACAAGACTTTTAAAACTGCTGCCTGGATCCCGAAAAGGATCAAATTACCAATTTCACAATCTGAAGAAAATACACGAGTTGTGACATTGAAACGAAACTTTATCTAAATGTGTTGATTGGACGTGCTTATCACAGTCCTGTGACAGCCACAGATACCACATTTCTTCTTCTGTTGGGATCTAAGATTTCAACAAGTGACAAAAAAAAGTTTAAATCTATCGTTTTAATCAAACAACATCTCAAAGTTTTGTATCTTTAGTTTACTGACACAGTCATACAGCATTAATTATCAAAAAGATAAAATATGATACAGTGCAGGGACTCATGGAGGTCACAAGGTGGCAGAGACATCTAAGCGAGTGTCATTAGTCATGATACAAGGGTAACAAATATGAGAGGACTAGCAGGAGACAGTTGTAGAAACGCATTGCATTGATTTAATAACGCACAGGTGATCAGTAAGGAGGAGAAAGATGATTTGTGGCGTTTCGGTTCTTTTTCTAGCAGTTATAGTTGAGTGCCCACATGCATGAGGCCAAGTGTTGCGTTGTATTAGCGGCTCACTACAACACAATCAGCTCATGTACTATATGTTTACGGCAATGTCTGTTGGTGGGTCCATGAAATGAGTTTTGAAAAAAAAGTTAAATTTCTGTAATTTTTCTTTATGACCAGAAGCCTGGCAGCTGGATTCATGCGATGTCACGACGTCACGCAAGAATTTGGAGGAACACACATCCCACGTAAATCCAGCTGGTCAGGCTTCAAGTAATGAGTTTGTGTTCCCGTAAGCGTGAACTTTGACCTTTGACCACCAAATCCTAATCTCTTCATCCTTGAGTCCAGGTGGACGTTTGGGCCAAATTTGAATGAATTCCCTGGAGGCGTTCTTAAGATGTTGCCGGATGGCCGGACAACCAGAACACATAATCCCTCTGGACACAGCTGTCTCCAGTGCGGAGGTATAATACAAAAAGTATCTCAAGACAACCCACGTTTTATCAATTGCTGACCAAAACAAAGTCTATCTTTGTATTCTGGGCTTGGTTATTGCTCTGCCCTGTACTCGGGTACTGGACAGTCTGCTGCTGGACTCATTACTGAGACAGAGACGGACGATCACATCACTCCTGTGATTGCCTCTCCACACTTGCTCCCTGTTAAGTTTCAGATTGATTTTAAAAATGTTATTGCTCACTTTTAAGGCCTTAACCGGCCTCGCTCTGAAATACACCTCTGATTTATTCACCTGCTATTTGCCCCCTGGACCATTAAGAGGATGGAGCCCTGCTGGCTCCTCCCAGGTCACAGTTTGTGACGAAGGGTGATCACACTAAGTATCTATCTTCTTTTAAATCTCTTCTTAAAACTTTTCTCTATCGAAAATGTTTGATATTTTTTCATTTATACTGTTATTATTCTATTAATTTGATCTATGCCATGTCTGCTTTTATTTCCTTTTGTAAAGCACTTTGCGTCATTGTTAAGAAAAGTGCTATAAAAATGAATTATTGGAATTCATCAGATGGCCACTAACACGAATCCAAATGAACGATAATCTTTATCCATAACGGCTGGATGTGTTTGCTGATTAGTCCGCCATATTAGTTTAAAAGGTGACGATATGTCAGAGTTGTTTCTGCCCCCCCTCAAATAGCCCAAAAAGTTACTGTAGGTTTAAGGAATGTGGAGAAAGTCGACTGTAAACGCCCACCAGCATGTTGATAGCATTAAGCACAGTGTAACTTATACACTGTGCTTAATGCTATCAACATGCTAGCGTGACTGTACACTGATCTGAGGCTGTAGAAACAGACAGCAGACATGCAGAGAGGGGCATTGCAGTTGCAGTATGTCTTAGAACAGTGTTTCCAAAAACCTTTTTCCTGGGGACCCACATTGGAAAAATGACAAACCATCCCGACCAAATTCACAATAAGCCATAACAAGAACCCGATCTATAAATCATGAGAAGAGTGAATTGTCCGTAAATAAACGTTCCTGACAATATTTACTGCCAAACCAGCCATTCAGAAGAGATTTACATTCAATAAATCACTGAAAACATATACATGTTAAATACCTTATAAATAAGTACAAATAAATGCGTTTAGGCGAAGTTAACAGCCTCTCGTTTTTTTGCTTCCATATTGAAAACAAACAGAATGTACGCTAGCCTTTGTTTATTCAATGGTATAAAAAGGCTACAATGGGAACATTCAGGCTCAATGACGGGGCTCAGAGCTGAATGGCAGATATAAATCTTGAATAAATGATGATGGAAGAAATTCAGTTCAGCCAATTCATTTGGCGACCCTAATAAATTCTCCCTCGACGCACCCGAGGGTCCCGACCCAGACTTTGGAAATGAAAGGTAACGCATGCAAAGTTGAATAATGACATTGTTTAAATCCTGGATCTTCCAATGAAATCCAGCATCATCTGGATCTCAAGTACTACATATATTCTTCTGTAATTTGTCTGGGTCAGATGAGTGCAGCCCAACCCAACCTGGTAACACAAATACCACAAACACACATTGTTTCCTGTACCTGACTCCTGAGCATGTGCTGAGAGCGACCCAGGACTCCGGATGTCCTCTCACATGACCGTGGTAGAAGCAGTGACCCTGCAAGAGAAAAGAACCGCAATCAATACTTCTTTCATTCATATTTCATGTGGAGGAACGCTTGTGATAATGTTTATGAAGACATGTCTCTGGGGAGTGTCCCTGAAGCAGACCTCGTGCTCCTGTTTCATAGCTACAGCTGCCGACTGTATCTCAACAACGGTGGATCGATACCGCTCAGCAAAGCTCCGTACGCTCGCTTTGACGGTGTTCATGTGAAGGTTGGTGCTCGGCCAAACATCCAGATGTGGATGTGAAGAAGTGTAATAAGAAGAAGGCAGACTGCTGCGGGCAGTGTGAGTTCATAGCTGTTCAGGTGGCACAACAGAACACAACACAGCGCTGTGTTTGAATGAGCAGAACTATTAAGGTCAAATGAATTCATTACAGCTATATTCCACTTTGTCTTTGTGTTATACCCTTTTCCCACCACAATTAGCACATCATGCACAAACATACTGTATTTGCAGGTTTTTAGGATGCAGGAAAACCCACTATAAATTATTATTGACTCCTTTCCCATTTCCAGTAGACCAGCATGCCTTTCTGTTTTCTACATTTGTCAACGTCACACACACGCTGGAAAACAGTTGGTAAACAGCGGAGAGCAGCATGGAGGCCAGTGAATTTGTTACCGTGGTTACTTCATTTTTTTACATCTGTTACTCATTCAGTCTCTCTTTCCAACTCCATGGATCAATGTTGGAGCGCTGCTTGGACGGAGATTTGAGGTGAAAAAAGGTTGTGACTGCAGCTGTGTCTGAGTGATAGAGCAGGGCTGTCATCAGTGTGTGAATGGGTGAATGACATGTAGTGTTAAAGCGCTTTGAGTGGTCAGAAGACTAGAAAATAATAACTATACGTATAACTATACTATATAAGTACAGTCCATTTAGCATTTACCAAGACGTCATGTTGTCGTCATGTCTCTGAAGTTAAAACCAGCCGAGCTACCAGAACACGAGCTCACACTACAGCACTGTAACTTGTACAAAAAAAAAAAAGACAAAAGAATATAACACTTTCAACCTTTGAAGAACAGATGTATCACACCTTTCATGACTTCTAAAAGCAACTCTGCCTTTGGGCCCGAAGCCCTGCTGCTAATGTTGAAAAGGGATTTATCATCACAAGGTTGAAATGACGCCTGCATTCAATGTTTGACAATTCAAAAGTCTGTGAGCTCATCAGAGAGCAGAATGATCTCTTTCATTTGAGCAATAGCAGCAGTGGCGAGTGCTCCGTCAGAGAGAGGCGTCCGCACGTAGTCTGGATACAGGTAGAGGACGTGATGTGTAGGCAGTCCAAGGGATCGGCCCGCCGGGCCGCCTTTCAGCTGCATGGGGAACAGCCTGCCATCTGTTCAGGCTTACTGTGCAGAGAAGAGCCGTGCAGAGACTGCATCTGCATTTCAAGCTGCGAGACCACAGTTGGTATCAGACGGGTTATTTTAGTTTAGTTCACTTTGTTAGACCAGGTTGTAACAAAGACATTTGTTACGCATTAGGCCTCTCTCAATCTATGTTCTTCTCTTCAACTTGTGACACATTATCATCCACGGCAGTGTGCAAAGAATACAATGGCAAAAAATCCTCCTATATGTCTATCGATATGCAGTGAAAAAACAAGAAATGTTCATACAAATTTGTGACAAACTGAGCAAAATGGGAAGACGTTTTGAATCTTTTCATTTCCTGTCTGCAGTGTCAGCATGGGACGATATGGAAATGTCATGTCATGGCCATCCTTGCCAAAATAATTGTGATTAACAATATTATTTAGTTATTAACAATATTTGACTACATCATAGATAGGACATCTGTTTTTAGGAAAAGAAAATAAGGTAACCATAAATCATAAGGTCCCCCTGCATGAAGGGACAAATAAAGGACACATTTAAAGAATAGCAAAAATATTGTGAGTCAGTTTCTTTCCAACATAATAATTGCTGTATTCCTATCTGGCTCTATTTTTCTATTTTAGAGAGCGTTTTCAAGTCATGCATGTGAAGATATTCACAATCATCCCGCTGATGGCGATTCACCAGGTTCAACCTCCTGTGAGGGTTCTTATAGTGATCTGAGATATAATCCTGTGTCGTCCCTTCCCTCTCACGGACCTGCACGGTCCAGCAAATCCGCTGCTCACCTTCAAAGCGACCTATTCATAATCAAATAAGCTCAGAGTTGACTGGGCAGCACAGGCACCACAAGGAACTAAAATGTTCAAAAATAAATAGATGATAAATAAGGTAGAGATTGCGTGGACAGAAGAAGCCCCCATGTTTTCAGTAAACTAGCTTCACTTGTGTTTCCTGCTGCTCAGTCAATGTGTAATATATCGCACAGCTGGCAACAGTGAGGATTCCATCATTACAAATGTACCCACATCGAGATTTAACTGAGCTTGTGTGCTTCTCTGACAGCGGTGAGCTGTTCACAGCTTATACAGTGAGGTCATTTGTAGAGCAGCAGCACATCTCCTAAGCTTTTGTTATTTTAAGAACTGTTTCAAATCTTAATAAGGACAAAAGAAATGAATGAGGCTTCTCAGACAAAAACTACATCAAAGTGTAAAGTTTGCAGAATAAGCACCAGTGCCAATAGCAGCATCATCATAGGCTCCATCAGCTGTCTGTTCACATTGTCTGTGTTGCTCCTCGATGTGTATTACATGATCCACAAATGAAAAATGATTCAGATGGTCAAAATGATAAATGGACTTGCATTTGTAAAGTGCCTTTCTAGTTTTTCTGAAAATTGCTCCGGTGTTTATGGAAATGTATATAGAAATGATTCAGTTGAAACTAGAAGTCCTCATTCTGATCCAACGGACCTGTTGTGTGACCTGGTTAATTCTGTCTGTGTTGCATTTCTAACATATGGTTAAATATTGTCTCTGCCTTGTTTGTCCATGTTCTCTCAGAATGGCTAACAATAAGACTGTTCAGACAGAGAGACAGGGATTCAGCTGATGGAGACCAGGAGAACAGACCAAGACCCTGACCTCTGGAAGCTGTGTGTGGGTCTCTGCAGCAGCCCTCCTCTGGGACCTCCCACCAAGACCAGCAGAACCTTCCTCCTGCTCCTGCTGAGTGGAGCGGCCTGAAGCCCCTCATCCAGCGACTGACAATGGTGAAGATGTGGGACATCGTCATGATGAAAGAAAGAGGTTCCGGAGAAGCCACGCAGGTCCGTCAACCTCAAGCAGCAGCAGCCAGACCCAGATTTAAGTAACGCAGAGATATAAGAGGAAGATGGCTCATGGTGAAGACCAGGACTTCCATGAGAGGTTGTTTTAGTCAGGAACACTCTCGTCATAGATTTTAACCATTTATTGCAACAAATGGAAACACAGTTAAACTTGGCGATGATGGCTCCGCTCTTTGAATTCTCCCCGGATTAGCCAGCAGCTACCAAGCTAAGACGGGGAGCACCGAGCTATAACCCCCACGGTTTACAGGAATGAGCCAGAAGTACATTTATTAAATACATTTCAACCATTTGCCAGAAGATTAACTAAAAAAGGGGTGGAGGAGGCGAAGCTTCGCCAGCAGTACGGTCTGTAACAGCGTAGGTGTAGAATGAGTCAGTGAGGAGGGAGCTATATTTAAATAAACCTCCTTGAAGTGAGAGTGGGCTGTGATTGGTGCGTGGCCGATTGGAGCTACGATTCAATCGGCTGGCTGTCAGCTGGTTACAGCTGAGGGCGTGTGACTTCCGTGTCCTGCATGAACTAACACTAGCTTCATATCATGAGAGGAAGAGGGTCAGAAATAGCCATGCAGGTCCATCCACCTGCAGCATCGGCCATGATTCCACCCACACAATCCACGTTCCACCTGAGTGTCCCCTCTGAGCTCCTGCGCCACAGTGAACACGCTTCAAGCAGCACCCAGACTGAAAGCCGGGCTCGGTCAGGACTGAGGAGAAAAGCAGCTGATGATGAAGATGTGCGTCATAGAAAAAAAGAACCTCTGATCTCAGGTCAGATAGAGAGAGAAAGAGGTCTACGGTGTGTTCAGAGGAGGAGAGGTGAGTCCGTTTCTACTGTAACAGGTTTTAAAAGGAACATACGATATTTCTCTGTTGTGCTTCCAAGACAGCAGTGTGTCTAAAATCTGTCTGTTGACTTCAAAAACCTTCCATCAGTGAGAGGACAAGAGGACCAGCCATGACCCGTCACCATAACCGCTTTAACGGTTCCACTGTGGCCGGTCATGCTTAGCAGGTTTTGACTGCTTCTCACACCAGCAGAGCTCAGTTTATCATAAAGAATTCAACTGAACATATCTGATCCTAACATGCATGATCATCCAAAGGATAGGTGTTAAAAATATATTTTGTATCAATTTGCTTTGTTCACTCATCATTTTACCAATATCCTGTAGTTGGGTGTTTGGTGAATTTACTGTATACACAGGTTATTCAACACCGCTGCTCATTGAAAAACCAGATCTCAATAAATCATTTTCCTAACGCCTCACTGAGTCAGGGCAGGATAATTGAACAGCTAACTTGCATCTTTATATTCTCAAATGTACTGTATTTGTTCCTAGAAGATGCATCATTTTTGGCTGATGTAACAGTTTTCGTCAGTTACCATAACCATCTATAATGGAAATGTATAATCAGCTTAACTATATATATATATATATATATATATGTCACACATCCGACAACCACCGACAAGTTTTTGATCCACAGATTTAGAAAAACGTCTTTCCCTCTTTGACATTATACAGGATTTCACTGAAAGCCCGGATGTCCCAGTTTTCCAATAGCACTGAAACGCAGCATGCTTTTGTGGATCTGTGCGGAGAGAGAGAGAGAGAGAGAGAGAGAGAGAGAGAGAGAGAGAGAGAGAGAGAGAGAGAGAGAGAGAGAGACCGTGAAAAGAGTCTTTAAAACTCCACACGCAAATATGACCTGATCTAATCATATCAGGTGATCTGCACTCATTTCATCTGTGAATAAACACAGGAAGCTTTCTGAAGGAGACGTAAATATTCATTCAGGTTGTCATGTGTGCATTTGGAAAACTTTATTTTTCAACGTGTTCAAATAGTTTGGTCTTTGTGTGTAGATTGGAACACACATTTGTGAGAACTCAACATTACGTAGAAATCATTGTACAAATTTGTAAATCAGAGTTTTTCATGTGTCCATCACATTTGTGACCATTTTGAGATCCATTGTACTCCATACTCTCCACCTTTCAATATCTAAGTATGAATATACATTTTGAAGAATAGACAATGATTTTGATGTCTTCAGGGGGTCCTAGTTGTTAATTAGGGGGTCTGAGACCTTCCAAGATCTCTTGTGTTTCGCACACCGACGCTTTAGATCAAGCATGCAGGTACCCAGCAAATGTTTGAGCTCCTGCACTTGAACACACTTCCAGCCCTCAGGGTCAACCACTGCAAATACATCCTTAGGACCCTGATTTATCTGGCCAACAACATACTTTATCATATCTAAAGAAATGTCAAATAGTATTCACCGGATATTAGATTTGACTTCACCCCAAACACAGAGTCTTTAACCGGGTGGATTGTGGGATAAAAGCTCCGTGAACCATGTCCAATAGAGGAGCAGCCTGCGTGTTTGGACCGGCTCTGGTCTGCTCAGAAGTGGAGAGAATCAGATTGAAGTAAAGGCATTCTTTGATCTCTAAGAGTTCAGAACAAAGAACATCAAAGACATCCAGGTCACCTCCCCGCTTTGCTGCTTGAATTCAATCACCAGGAAATATCACTTGGCAAATGAATTGTTTCTGATATATAAGATACAAATTATTATGACTGTCTTCATTTATATGTATGTACTAGTGCTGGGCAATGATTAAAATATTTAATCGCGATTAATCGCATGGAATTTTTGCGATTAATCTCATTGTTATGGCAAAGTTCAATAATGAATTCAAAAGTAGTGTATTGCGCACTTTTATTTTAAAAGTACTGCTATATGAACAAAAGTGCAATACCATTTGGTTCACGAGATGCAGGTAGCATGTTTTATACCTAATGTGAATATAATTCATACTTTGTTGGCATCTTATTCTGAAAACCGGATGTTCGTCTGAAGAAACCGGATGTTGTCTCACGTTAATGTTTCCGCTAACTTTCAAAGTCCTTCGCTCGCTCCCGATCTGTGCCGTTTGAATGCGTTTACCGTGAATGTCAGCATATAGGTGCACTAACATGTAAGTGTCTGCTGAGTTGACCACAGAGATCTGAGTGTCTGCTGACTTTACCGCAGCGATGTCCAGTAGTCTCCAGGGAGAAAAAAACCCAAAAAAAACAATTATAATAAATTTAAAAAATGCGTTAACACGCGATAAAATAATTGTCGGTGTTAATTAATGAATGCGTTAACGCGAAATTAACGCGTTAACTTGCCCAGCACTAGTAATAATGCAACATAACAATGTAATGTAACAATGTAACATAACAATGTAACATAACAATGTAACGTAATAATGCAATGTAACAATGTAACATAATAATGCAATGTAACAATGTAACGTAATAATGTAACATAACAATGTAACGTAACAATGTAACATAACAATGTAACGTAATAATGCAACATAACAATGTAACGTAACAATGTAACATAACAATGTAACGTGTGGCTGATTGCTGGGCTCCTAGTATTGCTGCTTTTAGCCATGTCTGGGGCATGGTTGTTATTTATTGTGTTGCGTGCACTAACTTCAACACTGCAGATCCTTGGGTCCCCAACAATACACCCACCAAGTGTGAAGTGGATCGGATGAATGGTTCTTGAGATATGCGAAGGAAACGCAGAAGGCAGGGATTCCTTGGTCATTCCCTGCTAATAGGTCATTGGATGTGTACAAGTTAAATTACCTATTTTTACATAGCAATCCACATAGGAATACTTGTACTAGCCTGTTTCCAAAGCAAGTGAATGAGGTACATATTGGATTTTTTTAATCGATTCAAGAAGTTATTCTATCATTTCCCTTAACATAAACTTACATAATTTGCAGGACTGCAGCCTAAAGTCTGCTGAGGACAAACAGATCATCTGGTTCCTAAAATAACTCACTCAAGAGCTAAATTGAGCAAAGGGCCAATCAGGGTGCTCACTTGAGATGGGAAGCATCTGCAGAGATTCTGATAACTGGAGTCTTTAAAAATTGAAATCAAGTGACTTCAATGGATGTCGCATGAAGAGGATTGTGACTTTGCTTAATACTGTTGATAAAAGACCAAAGAAACAATCACCAATTAGTAAAACCAAGAAGAGAATTTCCTCAGAAAATGTGGATTGAGTTAAAGTAAAAAAATGAAATGGTGCTGTGTTTAAAAAGACAATATCCAGGTTGTCTTTATTCTGAGACAAGCAGGAACATTTGAATGTTCTCATGAGATCTTCTGGTAATAGAAAGTGAGAGTCGAAATGGAAATGAGAAGATTTCTAAATTTTTTGGTGAGCACAGATATTACAATGCTACTTGCACCATGACGCAATATATTGCGGATTTCCACATACCCATTTGTTAAATCTTACACACTGTTCCTTTAAAGATGCGGTGCCATGCAGTTGTGTGTGCATGCTTTAAGGTGACAGCAACCAGCGTTAAGCTCTACAGCGGTCTTTCATAAAGTTCTATTTAATACACTCTCAACCTCTCAACCTGCTCCTTAAACTGACTCACACAGCCTGTCTGACACATGGCCGACAGCGTTAATAAAGTGCTTCATAATTTATGCATCACTAACAGCGGCGGCCTTGTGCCACTACGACGTCTCCCGTGTGCTCGTGAGATTGATGACTAGAGAAAAAATCCACTGTTTTACAATGTAGGATTGTTTTTGTGGAACAGTTGGGATTTTCTTGCTTTGTGAACTCTCGTTCCTTCAATCTGTTCTATCCAACAACTGATCTGTCAGTATTATTCATTCAGTATGGCTGTCTACATCACTGACTGTCTTTATATTTCAGACCAAGCCACATACCCCTCATACTGGTACGCTTCCAGTAGTCAGTTGCCAGATTGTCTTTTGCAAAAGCTAAACTCTCCAAAATGAACAAAGTGAAACATAGTCGTCCTCCTTTAAAACACCCATCACACCTTCACAAGATAAAAGAGAAAGCTGAGCAGCTCGGCTCTTCCTTTCTTAGTGACAACACGCGCTGGTCTATTAATACTGGTGCCGGTGTTGTTCGCTGCACATCCACCGTACAATATTTTGTATGAAAGAGGTGCTGTGCTTCTTGTTGGTGTAGGAAGATAAAGACATGTAGTGTTTAACTCCTCCCTACGTTACATGGAGGAACACAGGATTATGTCAGCGCTGCTTTTCCTCATTGCAAATATTCATGAAATCCCTGTTAAATGTAACTGTAATGTTAAATACATAAAGTGTATTTGTACACTTGTCATTTAACTTCACTTCTCTCAGGAGGAAAATCTTGGACGAACAAATTGAGTTAACAAAGACTACTAGTTTGCTAGTCTATATTAATATTGAAGAAAATAATCTATTCAAATTGCAATTACAATTTCCATTTGTGCATGATGTATTGCAAAAAGATATAGATTTAAGGATCCAATTTTCATTTTGAATGTATAATAAAACCTCAAATTCAAACTTAAATAAAATGTATTGAGAGATGTATTTTAATTCTACTTTCAAGCATGACACCGCCATCACGTTAATGAAATAGAATGCAAAAGTTACTATCCATTTTTGAATAGGCGGAACATGTGCAAACCAATCTCTTTACATTTGAATCGTGTCCTGATGTCGGATCATTTACTATGATAATGAAGAAGCTCCACTGTCAGTCAGGAAGACTCTTCTTCGGCACGCTTATAGCTTATAGTCTACTCATCATTCAACCTGCCGTCAGCTCTTCTCTTCAGCTGGTCTGCTCTATCCAATAGAACAACGCACATCATCTTGTTGCAGTCTCTTTTCAAGTAAGCCTCTCTCTCCCTCTGCCTTTAGTACATGCTGCTGTTACACGGCCCCACCTCAGCACAATCACAGCCACCATTAGTGTCTGAGGGGGGGACTTTATTATCACTCATCATCTGTTATAATAAACACTTATCTTCACTTCGTTCACGTGTCTGTCCTGATTGAAATGAATGTTTCTAATGGTACATTACATCAAGATGTTTTACACAAATGGCCTGGGACAATCCTCCCATCATAGAAAGTGCCATTTTCAATGAGTTGAATTTAGGACATAACACTACTCTCAAAGGAAAATTCACCACATTTTGTGTGGATGTCCAGTCAGTGAAATAAATAAATTCCCCAGTGTGTGATGTACTGACCAAGAAAGCCCCCAGGACGAGCATCAGTATTTAAAGCACATCTTTTTCCCACAGACTGACATGAGGAAAGAAACGTCAATCAGCAGATTATCTTTGGAGCTAAATCCACTTCCCAGTATTACCACTTGAACAGCCCCTATTTAAATCATGACGTCCTCAAAGTTGTAAAATACACTATTAGGTGAATCCAGAGTCATTTTCCATCCTCGGTTGATGTGAGACTCAGCAGCTGGGAGGCGGGGTTAAAGGAGACGCTGATGTGCTAGCTCTATGGGCCCATGGATGCCGAAGATCAGCGCAAGATAGATCGTTCTATACTCACAAGTCAAACCTTTCTTGCTTCATGCGCCACTGAACAACTTTCATGAGAAAGAACAGGATCCCGCCTCCAACGCTGTTCTTACTATACATTCATGCTGCGGAGCCATGTCGGCTGTGCCCGCATGTACCAGGATGCATTGCGTGCCAGTGGTGAGCTCGCTACGTTTGATAAATACACAAACTCTGGTTTGGTCAAAATAAATCTATAATTCACTGAGTAGGATGTGAAAACATGCCGGCTCTGCATGCTGCTTCCCCTGCTGTGCGGCTCACTTCTACAGAGGCACTCCACTAAATTAGCAAATTATAATGACATAAATCACCATAAATACTATTCTGTGGTAGTCAAATCATAAAGGGATTATTTCAAATGTAAATCATAATGGATGTGCAGCCCTCTTGAATTCAATTTGTATAGCCCAACATCACAAATCACAAATTTGTCTCACAGGGCTTTACAATGTGTACACATGTGACATCCTCTGTCCCGGGACCCTCATGTTGGTCCAGGAAAAACCCTTTAACGGGGAGAAAAGAGGAAGAACCCTTAGGGAGAGCAACAGAGGAGGATCCTCTCTCAGGATGGACAGAAGTGCATCCTGGGAGAGCATGCACTTGACACTTGAATTCAACATGAAATGCCAAATCACATACATACAGTGTGCTAGTAAGCAGCATTTAAATCAGGGGGGGGGGACATAACTTCCTAGAGACTTAAGCCTGTTGCTTCATACTTACAGTGTAATTGCTGTTGGCTATAGTCACCGGCTGCCCGTCTCCTGTGTAGTAGGTCTCTGTAAAGTCTGGACCTAAGAGCTCGCTGGGAAAGAAAAAGAAAAGAGGGTGTGTGATTAGATAAGACATTACTTTAATGATCCCTGTGTCATTTTCTTGTGCAGAACTCTAGCAGTCAATAGGAGTAGAACAGACACTTCCATTCAAATCGAGGAAGCAGATTGGTCAGTGTGGCGGACGTTTTGTGAGTACCATTGTGGCCGTTGTAGCGGGCTAACCTACATAAAAACTAAACCGACTTATGTCCGGATTCCCTGAGGTGACGTTTTGCTGTAATGACTAAAACGAGCAGTGGAGTTAGGAAGCGTAGAGAGCCAGAGTAAAAGAGTACCATTTACCAACTTAATGCTTCATTCACACACTCTTGTCACAGTGTAGGAAAGCACAGCGCTCTCACCAGAAGAGGGACAACCAGTGCAGCACTAAAGCATGGTGGAATTAGCAAGCTAGCTAACAGTGCGCAGGTTACCGTCCCTCTGCATCACTCCCCACCACTCCACTCCAGACAAGGACGCGCTACCTTGCCAACTAGCCAGCCATCAGTCTACATGGAGCTACGTCCACTCTCTTCCCCATGACACCATGACAGCTGACAACAAGCAGCATGTTCTTTTGTTCTAGTCAAATGACGGAGAGCATGCACATCAACGTCCGTTCTGCACTGTTCTATTTCTATGGGTTCACCTTAGGTGTCAATGCTGTATAGTGTGTCATATAAGTTATGAAATTCTAACAAAATTTTACTTGATATTATATAACGTACTATATATATAGATATCTATATCTATATCTACTGTACCACAATTTGTAACAGTGACATTATAAATAGAATCGCATGATGACTAAAGTTTTTCATTCTTTCCAATATTCCCTCAATTTTAAAAGCTTGTTGTCACGAGACATTTTAAACTTAACCGATACATATATTAGAATAACTATTCTAATCATAATGCTGCCTTCTATGGGCCGACACATTCAAGCACTGTCCCTCATTAGGGGCCAACCAAAGACCACCACTAACATTATCAGGGCTACTCTTAGCGGCTACATTTGTCAGGCAGAGCGAGCCTCACGAGAAGATGCTCCTGTCTACAGTCTAGGAAATGTAGGATCCAGCATTTTAGATGTCTGCCCCATACTAGGAGCTACATTTTCAAACATTCAGTTTTTAAAAAATCTAGCACTGGCTGGTTTTGAGGATTTGGAGCAAGGCATGGTAAAATGTGATGTAATAGTGTGGAGCTAACATTAGCAGCGTGCGTTAGCACTTCTATGCTACGAGCTACTGTTGGTATACTGATTGTGTACACATGCTACTGTTGCTCTTTAATGGTTATAACAGTGAATAAAGATCTACCGGCTTTACAGGAACAGTGTTGTTCCTTTATTTCACTGTCTTCTGTCTGGATCTCCAGGTGATGTGGTGGTTCACTTTGTGTGTGGTCTGTAGCTTTAGCTTCTATCTTTTTAACCTGTTTTCACTGCTCAATCAGTTAGAAAGCAGCGGGGTTTGCAGAAGGGTCAATTGCCTGATGTGTGAAACCTCATTCTATCTCATACTACACTTGCACACTGAATCTCTGCTTTGAAGAAAGTGCTTAGTCAGACAAAGCTTCAATGATATTCATAGCTTCTGTCTTTGCTTGCTGACATCCTGGTATGATTTTCTGATTTTGCCAAGCTTGATTGCTAAAAGCATAATCTCCTCCAAATGCAATGTTGGATCAGCAGGACGGGAGCCTTTCATGTTGATGGAGTCGGGCATTGATACCAAAAAGAGACAGAGACGCAAAGAAGAAAAGAAGAAATCTCAACGCCTTCACTGCATTTTTATCAAATGAGATTCATCTGTTAGTTACTTATCTCATGCAAATAAAGTGCAGATAAAGAAAAGTTTGGTCGGACCAGATAAGAATTTGCATTTTTGCTACTGTTCTGCTGAAAGACAGCTTACAGAGTGCCACAAGAGAAGAAGAAGAAGAAGAGCGTTTGTTGTTTGATGTCCCCTAAAAGGTCACCATACAACAAAAAAGCAGTTTAGCCTGCAAGTAGAAAAGGTGACATTTGTCATGTCTGTGGATGAAGGACTCCGTACTCAAACGCGGAGAGGTTCCTGGATGGACGCATCAGTGTTACAGATGTATGGATCCGTGATACTCTGAGGACGTCTGGACTCATTCAGCCTCTGCGTGTGGCTGAATTACTGACCAGACAGGAGACACACTCTGGCAGCAGATCCCTGAGCACAAATGTGCAAATGGTAGACGGACATGAAAAGATGAGCCAAATCTCCATTTGGTCCTGGGGGCCCTATTGTATTATTCATTGAGGGAGATCGTAATGGAACATGATCCAGCTTTCTCACCCCTTTTACTGCAGACAATTTGCCATGCTATATAAAAAGACTGTCTTACGTGGTCGTCCTCTAACGTTAATTCGATTGAAGCTTGTGCACAGACGGCAGTGTGTGAAATTCAGCTCCATCTTATTCAGCACAGTATTTACACAGCATTTTCATCAAAGGGAGACAGAATAAATGGCAGATTGCTTTTCATTGCATTTCGAGCTGTAAGGATGGTGTAGAGACAAAGATTATAGTCAAACATCTCCTATGGCTTGATTAAAAACCGGCAAAGGGTGTGATGAACTGTGAAAAGCCTTGCAGCTCAACAAACACTGGTGAAAAATAAATGACCTTTAACGTTCCTGGAGAAACACAACAGGCAGAGACCAGTGGGTGGGATCAGTGTAGGTCTGAAATAGCAATCCAAGCTTGATTGCTATTTCAGGCTAGCTTTTTAACATCGCCAACAGCTTGTGGAGCCTCTGCTCTTGAGGGTGTAGCTGATTGGCAACGATTCCTTGTTTTGGGGGGGCTGTGATGGTTGGCTCTCTAATGCTGGTGACACATCAGTTTATGTCTAGAAGGAATATTACGGTTTATTACAACTTGAGATTCATTTGTGTTGCTCTGGGCATCGGTTCCATCAGTTATAACAGCGAAGCAAAGTATATACTGAGATCTGGGAACACGGTAACATTACTAAAAATAGATCCAATTAAACAAATTTAACAAACTACTTAGTCCAGCAATAGGCAGGCATGATGGGAAATGTGGGGCATCCCTATCGCTGCTATACTGGGGGGGTACTTGCTATTCCCCACTAGCTTATGCCTATGGCATCTTACACTGCATAGATGAGCCGAGCAGCTAGCAGACTTTTCCTTCCTCACAGCTCTTCAGCTCTTGGTTTGAAGTCACAGCATCTCCAGACAGAACAACAACGTTGAATTTCAGCCTTAGTGTAAGTTTGGTTCAGCCTAACTTTATTGAAACAGATCAGCTACTACTGGTAGCAAGAGCAACAAGTTACTGCCAACAGTTAGAATGCTCTCTGCTCTCACCGTGTAAAAGAAGCACATATCTTTGTCACAAATGTTTGTTAACCACATGTCAGGGATCATTGCAAAACATGTGTGTGTGTATATATATATATATATATATATATAAAATATAAATATAATACAATTTATCTATATAAAAGAGGATTCACATTCTTGACACTTGGCATTGCCCATCTCCTCACGTCAGCTCCAGATCAATATTGATTGTGAATGTACTTGAGACTGTTTTTCCACTTCTGCTGTCCCGCTCAATTTCTGTTATTATAAGTTATTTGTATTATATGTATGTATTACTAAAGTATATGAGTTAAGTGGTCATTGTTAGTGTCACATTGCTTGAATGAATAGAGCACATGTGGAAGGCTTCTCCTCACAGTTGGTATCCAGCTGAGTTACTGCTCTCACAATGTGATGATTTTGTCATTCAAATGAAGTTGACCAACCTCACCATGTTCTCGGGGTTGCTTCTCCTCCCCCATCTCTGTAAGGAAAGAAAATGTGCAGATCTCACTCTGCCACATACCATGTTAGGCACTATCGTCTACCATGAATGCTCATTAGAAAAGTGCAAGTGGATGTGGAACAACTCATCAGCGGCCCTGATACTGAATAATTACACAAACACACTCAGCTCTCTCTCCTTCAGAGCGTCAGCTGCAAAGTCACACAGTGTGGTCTGCTGTGCTACTTCCAAGGAGAAAAGGAATATGGGCTCTTCTGGAGGCAGAGGGAAAGCAGACAGGCAGCCTGGCTTTGGTGTGCTGATCAAATTTGCTCTAATGAGCCGGCCGAGAGAATAACCAGCTGGACACAGTGTGGATGAACTATGTTTTTATACCCATGTTCTCTCCTCCTTTTGGCCTCTGATTGGCTAGCAAAGCTCCTATATCTTAGTTAAACAAGCTATAGGAGGAACCACAAGGGGAGGGGAGAAGAGAAGCAAATGCGAGCCATAGCGGTGTGATGAGTGAAAGGAGGTGAAGTGAAGCAACGGGGAGGCTGCTTCTCACATCTTGTGCTACAAAGACGTTGCTGCAGAAATCCCCTACTTGGAGATCAGATGCTGTTTGTGAGGGATCCGTAGAAAAAACAACAAGAACAATAACTACAGACACCTTCAGGGTTAAGGTTCAAATAAAAACCCATTAAACCTTTCTAGAACACGAGGTGATTACCAATAAAATAAGATAGAAAAGCAGACAATTCACACATCTGAGAAGCTGATTTGTCAATTTTGATTGAAACGAGTTTAAAGCTAGACTATTTCACTTGTGACCCCCAAAAATAATGAAATAACAATTTTTTTACAATTAAGAAAAGTGAATTAAAAAGCACGAACACACCTTATGGTACCTAATGTTATTTAGTGTTAGCAAACTCTAGGTAGACATTACTGTAGAACTGACATCGCTGAGTTCTCTGTCACTCTGTTGTTGCCATTTCAGTATCGACCATTACCGTGTAACTGCGGTAATATCCGCTATTCATCAAATATCATGGGTTAGGGTTATAACCCTAACCCATTTCTGTTTGAAATGTGAGATAAACATACTTCTACCATCACCAGACTTCATGAGCAAGCACAGGCCAATGCAGAGTGTTACAGCTGTCTCAACAAACGCATCACATGAAACCGTCCTGCTGTCGGAGAATTCAGTCATACCTAAGGGCTGCTGGGACGAATAGGAAAACAGCCAATACCCGAGTCAGTGAATGGCTCCATTGAAGTGAAGCTCTTCATTATTGTACTGAGTTGCTAAATGGAACTATCACATGTTGAAGTGCTCGAGGCGTAGCTGCTCTCAGATGAAACTTTCTGGAGGGTAGCAAACAGCACAGTGATGTTCAAGTTAAAAGAAATTGCTACTGTACTGAAGCTTGGTTTTAGCCTGAAAGGTTTCTTTGACCAGGAGAGAATATGTGCATGTACAAAAATATTAGCACACGGTCCCACACGCTGATTGACAGTGTTGGCATCAGATGGCAACCTCCGGTTCTGCCGAGTGAAGCCGATGCGGAAGTGTCTTATACTTGCATTCTCTCTACTGACCAGCAGGGGGCGACTCCTCTGGTTGCAAAAATAAGTCCGATTGTATAGAAGTCTGTGAGAAAATGACTACTTAGCAACTGAATGCTTCTGTTCACATGACGGGTTGAGAAGGAAATTAGAAAAAAGGTATGAAATGAAGTGCAGCCCTACAAGGCAGGAGAGTACAAACCCGTCAGACTTAAGAGAGACAAGTTTAAATAGAAACATGAGAGGCCAAAGTCTCTCCAGCAATACACACAGTGTGTCAGGGATACTTTGAAGAACCCATGACACAACTGACATTTAACTAATTTTCTTGCTTTTAAATGTCAACATATTGAAAGACCTTGGATGAATAAAAAGAACAAGAAATAGCAAGTAGTGAACACAAAGCTGCAATGATCCTCAGTCCTCACAGTAAAGGAACATATTTATAGGGGAGTGACAAGTGCAACGAGCCTCTGCAGAGCCTTGGGTGAGCCAACCGTGTGGGCCTCTACTATTTTGGTTCATGAATGTGCAGCAGCACACAGTGCAACAGGGCCGGATGAAGGGGAACACAGATCGGAGGTGTGTGGTGATTTATCAGCCAATCCCAGGACCGGTGTCATCGCTCTGAACCACATTGGCTACTTACAGTGCGGATGATGACAACAGCTCAACAACTGAAGAACCGGCTTCCCCACAAAATTATGTTGTTGTCTGGATGGTGCCGACTTTTTAGTTCCCAGTTGTTCCAACATGCTCACAGAGGAGCGTAGAGAGAGGGCTGCCACAGATAAAGAAGATCATCTGCTTCAATGTCCAGGCTACACAACTGATAACCTCAGCTATACAGTGGACTGAGAACATGCAGCCTGCAAAAATATACACCCAAGGGTGCCTGAAGTCTTCCATAAGGAAAAGGTCAAATCTCTAATTTGACACAGCTACAACCAAAAACAACATGTAAGACCACATTACAAAATCAGCTCTCACACGTTCTGAGAAATGCATTCAAACCTACACGGTCTCTTACATCTGTAATCTGAAGAGAATCTTGACAATTATTGACTTTGATCTGTCTCTCTGTCATCACCGCGTTAACTGCTCTGTGGAAGCATCAAATAAAATAAAAAATACAACAGAGATCATAAATAAGAAAGCGCAGAACTTCAGAGTGGATTATGGAATCACATAGTTTGCCTCCATCAAACTGCTCATTTTATTTTGTGATAACTGCCGCAACAATAAACCCTAACTTTATATCACTTGTCCTGGCCATTTAACCTAGTTTCATCCGATCAATCTATGTGATACAGTATAACTGCAGAGATGGACAGGGATCAAAAGCATTTAGACAATAAAAAAGATCAGTTCCACTATTTGTAAATACAATTTCTTTCTTTTTTCAGATAATAAGTCTTGACTACGAACGTCTGTGTGTTCAGTACAGACTTGGAGTCAGGTGGTTAGCATAGCTTAGCATAAAAACTGGCAGCTGAGGGAAACCTGGAGCTTGGCCTCATCCAAATTGAAAAAATACATCCACTAGGTTTGTGCAGATTGGGGATCGGATCATATATCATCGATGGAAGGGATGATCGACGATTGGTCATTTGAACTAACTTACTATCAGAACTGAGATGTTATAAAATAGATCTGTAGAATCTGCGCCCTACTGTGCATTTAGAGAGCTTTCTGGTGGAGGGGCAGGTCTGCTCACTGAGCTCCGTTAATCAGCACGAGTGACGAGTGAATTTCATGGATCTGACCTCCGCATCTCCATTCTCAATAACGCCAAAACTTTGCTCTGCGCTCCATATGGGTCAACGTTATGGATAGGCCTCTATCGGATGCTCTTTCTTTTACATTCAAAGCTTTGATTGAATGTAAAAGACTCAACACATGAATTGAAGCAGAAGATTTCGTAAGTTAAAACATGTTGCAAATTTTGGAACTGATTACATCTATCTTTTTTTAATAAATTCTGACTTTTGGACTTTTGGACTCGCTGTGTGTGTGTTTGAGTGAGTGACAGAGAGAAGGGAGGAGAAGTTATTCATAAAATGTCAACATTATGAATGAAGCTTCAAACTATTTGGGTCAGCCCTAGTCACGGATAGGATTTGGATTGTGATATTAAAGATAAGATAATCATGTTAAACGGAACACGATGCTGTGATACACTTGCACCGTGCGCAGACAGACTTTTGAAAAGACTTTTGAAGTTGAATGTCAAAATCGGCCAACCCGTGCACCTCTAAAGCTCATCACATTCTCCCAGAGCCTAGAGGGACCTTCAACCGGCAGAGAAGAGAAGAACCCTCATGTGATAAGATGGAACTATTGGTATTTTAATAATTACTAATTAATTAATCACCTACTGACTGTCCATATGAATTTTAATTTACAACAAATTTCAACCAAATCATTACCAACCCAAGCTCCCAGTCATTTCAATTCATAAACAAAAAGGACATTCAGTTTGATTTCTGTTACATGTATTTTTAAGAACTGATTCAGACAAAGAATGATAGCAGAAGTCATGAAGGAAGCGAGGTCTGAAAGCTGAAGGCCGTTGTTCCTTTTTCTAGTCGCAAACTGACTCCACGTGCTTGAGCTGCTGGTGTCAACGCTGCTTTGGTGCTTTGAAACGACGCCTCACTTCTCTGAAACAGAGCGGCCGTGTCGGTGTGGTTAAGGTGTGCCACTGCCTCCGCAAGGATGAGGTTAACCACAAACCCTGACACGGTTTATGAAAGCCCTAGTGTAAAACTCTTCTCAAGTTGTGATAGGCTGAGACGCATGCAAAGCTGTGTTGACCTCAGATAATCTAACATTTTAAGTGCAAATGGAAAATCTCCATTTACACCCTCATGTAGTGTGTCCTTAAGCTGCCAGTTTGTTTAAGCAATGTGAAAACACATTTAATTACCACCAGACTAGGAAAATAAATGACTGTCTTTTGTGCTGTTATGTGTTCCCAACATTTCATGAATACAACGAGCAACTATAGACTGTTTTAATGTGAGCTTTTAGCTGTTACGCTATTAAAATCACTGTGAACCCATCTCAAGGGTTATTAAGGCTTCACTGTGCACAAATAGCAACGTGCAGACCAACAGCCCCGATCCCAGAGGCTTTTATTTACAACAGAAGTCTACGAAACCAGCAAATATTCACATTTGAGAAGCTGAAAACAGTGAATCCAACATTTTTTGATGTGATTGTGAATGATTGTGACTATGTTTATGTCAATCATGAATCTTCTTCTTGTATCAGCTCTAATATGTGAGAAGCCTAAACTGGCCGATGCCAGTGCATTAGTTGGGCTCCATTACATTTGTCTTGTTAGGCCATAAGACTAATTGATGTATTATATAGAAACAGGACTACCAGGCTACAGTACCGTCATGCTAACACCTCTGAATGAAATGCTAACATCAACATGCTAACATGCTCTCATTGTCAATGCATACATGCTGATGTTTAGCAGATATGTTAACCAAGTTCATTATCTTAGGTTAGCATGTTAACATGCTAACCTTATTAGCACTAAATAGAAAGTACAGCTGAAGCTGATGGGAATGTCATTTGTTTTGCAGGTATTTGGTTATAAATGTATGTATTAAGTAAATTACATTTTTACCTGGAGATGGCTTAAAGATGTTAAGGGATCCCTAAAGTTACTACAATTAATTCTGAAGGCAACATGAATGTCTGTTCCAAATTTCACTATCCAATAGTTGTTAAGACTGTCATCCTTATGGTGGTGCTCGAGGAAAAGTCAGGGGATCACCAAAAGCATTAGGATTCATCCTCTGGGCACCACGATTGTAAAGAAAAAAACAAAAGTTTCCCCAAATCCATCACATAGATTTGAGATATTTTACTGGCTTAGACGACATATGACGGACAGGCTGACATTGCCATCCATGGAACCACGCTGGTAGCATGATTAAAAACTGGAATCCTCAGATACCACCTTGAAAAAGGCAAGAAGCAGAGCATTCTGGGAGATAAAGCACTGTCTGTTGGCGAAGAGGTGTTCAAATTTAACAGTTCAAACTGACTAAATTGAGGTACTACTGATTATTGTGATGCATACCTTACCACAGCTAACACTGTGGTCTGGGGACTGTATTAAATCTTTTTCAAATCTTTTAATGTGCTTTCCACACAACACAAAGTGAGTCAGTGTGCAGTTTACCCTGAAATTGCTTTGAAATCCACAATAGTGAACTGACAATTAACCGGTAATCACTCCAAAAAGATGTTGCTCTCCTCAAGGCCAATCAATGATCATACAAAAAGAAAGCACACAAAATGTATTAGAGTGCAAATGGAACTGTCACGGCCTTATTTTCAAAGGCCAACATTACAACGAAATAATGTACTAAAATCCTGTCTTTGGTTGTCACTCCATGTCTTCATTGACCTTGTAGTAATGGGCCTTTTTCTTGTCTTTTAGAAACAGGGACACAAACAGATGCTTGTTAAACTGGCTGAAGCATGTTTGAGTGTGTGCGTGGGGGTGTAGATGTGTAGATGTGTAGATGGGGGGGGTTCTCTTGCTTTTGAGGCGCTTTGGAGCTGCACATTACAGTTGCTTCGGAGAGGACAGTTTGTCTGCTGCTGCTGTGTCCTTTTGTTCTTTTGTTTGGGCCTTAGGGATTGTGGGGAAGGAAGCAGTGAAGCAATAGTTTTGGAAATGGGTTTAGAAGTAGCCATATTTTCTAAATATTTTTTTTTCTTGATAACCCAAAACTAATTTTGGAGCCCATTGATTCGTCCCATCAGACTTTATATATATATATTATTCTTGTGGCATTGCTGACATAACTATTAGTCAGATAGCTCTTTGTCCATTAATAAGTTCCATTTCCAAAGGACTTAAGGCAGGATACAGTATTCTATGATTATGGCTGTATGACAATAAAACATCAGTTATTAACAAAATGATCAAAATGAGTAATCATATGACAAGGTCAAAAGCTCCAGAACAAGAACACCTCTGTGGTTTCGACAACATTGAGCGAAGATTACTTTTTAAGTACAGTATACAAAAAACTACAGGAACTATGAATATTTACTTGCGCGTCATCTCAGCTTGGTTCCATAACCATGAAATTATCAAATGCTCTCTTCGAATGTCATCTTTTCATAGTTTTTAGCAATAATCTCTGCTGTCTAGAAACCTTTACAGCATTCATTCTGAGCCATGACGTCAAGCCTGCAAAGGTCTAGGGCCGATGGGAAATACTGTTTGTTACAGGATATCTCAATATTAAATGGACAATAATACAGGTGATAAAGGTGACAACCTCTGGTTCTGTCGAGTCAAGCCGATGCAGAAGTGTGTTAAAGCTGCATTCTCTCTAGTGACCACCAGGGGGCGACTCCTCTGGTTGTATAGAAGTCTATGAGAAAATGACTCTACTTCTCTCTTGATTTATTACCTCAGTAAACATTGTAAACATGAGTTTATGGTCTCAATCTCTAGTTTCAAGTCTTCTTCAATACAGCATGATGTTCATTTAGTACATTATGGTCCATTTAGAGTCACACAGACCATAAAGCAGGGGATGCTTTAGGGCGGGGCTACACGGTGATTGACAGGTCTCTGTTGCTACCACAGCCGTGTACAGCGTCTCTAAGCCACTCCTTCATGTTCCAAATATGTTAACATAATATGTTGCCTCCGTTCAGTGGTGGCAAAACAACAACATGGTGATGACCATAATTCAAGATGGCAGTCCACAAACCGATGGGGGACGTCACCATGACTACGTCCACTTCTTACAGTCTATGAGTGAACAGCCAACAGGATGTTCAGAAGGAGTCTGTTTCAAGTTGTTGTTTAGTTATTTACTTCATTACAAATGTAAATGGGATTTAGAATAATGTTCTCTTACTTCTGGAACAGAACCCTGCACTTAGGTTTGGGTTCTCTTTGGGTTCTCTTTGAGCTAACTTTATTATAATCCATTAAAACTGATCCATTGACCAAATGTTAAAGAATAGCACAGCTAATGAAGCGCTGTTAACTTGGTGGGAAACACTTCACAATAAGACCATACCACCAGCTGGCCTGTGTTAATGTCTTTTGATAATCCTAAAGTCATGTCATCCAAAAAGGACAGACTTGCTGTCGGGGACACTATGACAAGGCAGTCTGCATGTAGAGGTCCTGTTTGTCCTGGTCCCCTTCAGTGAGCCCAGGTGATGCAGAAGACTGCAGCGTTAACTCATTAATATAAATGTTGAATTCAGTCGGGCTCATAACTCTGTTCTGAATAAGCCGTTGTGTTTTTATTATCTGTTTGAAAGTCACATTTGTTTTCCTCATGAACTGCTTTAATGATGACTTTGCTTTAATGCTTTTGTTTATCTCTGAGAGGCTGGTTGGATCGTCAGGTCATTATTACAATAATCATTCTTGTTCTTGGTCGTTTATTGTTCTCACAATGAGTCTTCATTTGTGTCTTTGTCGGTTGGTTTTCCAGCTGTTGTCATAAATGTGGTATTTCATGTTTTGCCGTATGACCCTGGTGTCTGCAGGATGTTCTTGCTTTGTCTCATATTTAAGTATTCTTGGTCAAACAACCTTCTGGCTTACACTATACTTTTTTTCACTTCGATGGCTTATTATATCTGTTCCCCTTGAATTTGTAGAACAGGAAGCTCAGTTGTTCAGGGTGTAAAGAGCAGATGTATTGCTTTTTGGGACCTGTTTCTGTCAACAAGTCAACAAGGACAAAACACATAGTTTTGATACTGCCTTGTGTTTTCTCATCTGGCACCCCATTGTCAGGATGACATTGTTTGTAAGTGCCTTCCACGTGTGACCATTACAAAAAAAAGAATTGTACTGTTTGTGATCTGACACCTCTAGAGTCAGAGATGTACTTCATTTAATGAGAGGCCTCTACAGCCCAACTGTACACAGGAGAGACCCGTCAGTCATCAATGACACAACACATCCCCGCCCCCAGTTTGAGAGAGAGCTCTTGTGTCCCAAATGTGATACAGTTTAAATACGAGAGTGAAGTACATGGGTATGAATGCAATGGCTGTTGAGAGGTGTTTGTCTGTTCAAGTGATGTTCTTACCTTGTGGACATGTTTGGTATTTATTCCTCCTGGGTGATACCAAAGACACTTTTCCTGCCTCTTCTGGACCATAATGTTTTTTTCTCTACTTATCTGTTGACTACACGTTGGTGTGAAGGCTGCTTTGCGTATCTTGCGTCTGTTTGGAGCGCTGGTTGTGCATGTCACATAACAACGGCACAACTTTTGGGAGCAGTGTCTCGTCCGAGGACACTTTGAATGCAGGATGGAGGATCTTCGGATTGGAGGATGACCCGCTCTATCTCTGAGCCACAGCGTCTCCTTGTGTGCACAATGACAAAAGTCAGTGTAAATAGCTGGGGGCGGATCAGTAGCAATGAAGCAGCCGACGTGGCAACCTTCAAAAGTAAGAGAGCGCTACGTCCGAGCATGGCACATGGCAGTGTGGACGGTGCAGACGGCGTGGTTTTCTCCACCAGTCATCACACCTGAGCTGGCTCACTGGTCTACTGAGACCAATGTTCCACAAAATATATAATATATTTATACATGTATATTTCTTGTTTAGATGATGCAAACCCAGAAGCTTTAAATGCTCTGAGTTCTCTGGCCCTCTAGTGAAGTCCTCCAGTAGATTAAAGGCAAGTATGTAAAGACTTCTGCTCAGGATGCAGCCGGTTGTCGACTGCGGCTTAAGGTTGCGGTTTAGTTAAGAAAGAAACTTAAACCACTTGCCTACGGGTGGGTTTATTTAATAAACCGCAAAGCCACTCAGAGAACTTCTATTATATGGTATTGCTATAAGCAGATAATAAAAACCTAAACACTATTCGTTATTATCTCAATATCACCTGAGAACTGATGTAACAAGCTCAGTAAACAACGTTGTACATCACAAGGTGACCACAAGACCATAACAATGTACTATAAGAATTTTCCCCAGACAATCACCAATAATGTGCTCATTTGCAATAGAGGAACACTGTTTCGGTCTGATTGCACTTCCTTAATGTCTTGTTGCTCCGTTGTAGAAAGTATTTATCGGTCAGCAGAAACAGCACAACGAGCCCGAGAGCCCGGCCAGCTGCTAGTTATGTCTACAATGAACTACTGCCAAGAGCTGGCAGGGAGATATCAGCAGATAGCATGGAGGGGAGGGAGGGGGAGAGAGAGCCATTGCCCTACTGACAGGAAAAGACTCCACACACGTCCTCCTCTTGCTCACACACTTTTTCAGACAGTGAGTATTGCCATCTGCTGTTAATCATCACCCCCTCCCTGTATTTACCCATCATTACTCACACATAGCCAGACCAAATCTAGTCTGCAAAGATCTCCTCCTGCTGGCCGTGTACACACAGAGCCCCCCCCCCCCAGGGAGCGTTCACAACAGCAGCAGTTGAGTGGGGCTGATAAACATTAGACATGACGGGGAGGGAGGTGAACAGTAGAAAACACTCTTCGCTCATCTCCTGTTTACAGCAACCTCTGAACAGAAACTCTCACTATCCCCACAGCAGTGTGCATAATGGATACGCCGACACACTGGCCGGACACCGAATGACCTGAATTAAACTAAGACCAACCAGGACTTGAGTTCTGCTATAGGGGGCTAAAGGAATGGTATGCAAACATTCTCATCGAAAGAAAACTGTCTCAACACCTAGCGAGGCCGAAGCAAACACAGAAAGCAGAAAGGGGGGTGGGGGGGGGGGGGGGGGCATCTTGTGCTGGGGCTCAAAGACACAAACATAGGGGGGGCTGAGAGAGGGAACAGTGGCGATAAGACAACAAAGAAACTACAGCAGCCAGGTTTCCCGTAGCTACATGAAAACACTGCTAGCTCTTTTGTTGTGGACTGTGCCACCAATTTAAATACTTTTATTGTAATTACAGTGTTCCTGGGCCTGAGATAGAGTTAAGCTAAGTTAATGGCTTCTGGAAGAAAAAAAGAAAACAGCAAAAAATCAATGGAAGCGCTGCAGTTAATGTGATTATGCGGCCCTCCCCGGTCCTCTAAGAGATATCTGGAAAAACAGAGCTAGCATCTGGGGCCCGATGAGAGGCCGCCATTACACACTGCAGCAGACAACCTAACTCAATCAAGTTGAGACAACAAGCAAGCGGCTGAGAGGAGACCTAGATGTTTACTCATGCAGTGCTTTGGTACGTATGGTATAAATTATAGCTGCACTAATCAATATTTCTATATCAACAATGGATCAAATGACCGTGTTTAATGTGAAAGGTGTTGCTCAGAGTGACAAGGCCGCAGAGAATTATCACCAACTCTGTAGTTAATCTAAGCTCTACTGAGCTTTCTAGCCTCTTTCAGCTCATTGTTTCTGTTTCGGGTTAGCAAGCTCCGCTCTCATCAGCAGCGGGCAGCTGTTTTCAGAGAAAAAGCTCTGATGAACCCACATTACAGTACTAGCTTAGCATCAAACAGCAGACACACACAGCTAGAGACTAGCTGGTGAAGAAAGTTCTAGCATCTAGCAGCTGAAGACTCATTTTTTGGATGCTGATGTTGATCTGCGTACACTAGATGTGCAAGGAAGCTATTGTTTGCTCCTCCTGAAACATCTAAAGGTGATGTAATGTCAGACGCTGTGTTCTCAGCCAGCCACACACACACACACACACACACTGAGTGAGTGGTATGTATAGTTGTGAATGTTTATTTTGATATTCAATATTAGTGGGCCAGATTCTGTTTAAACCCAGTACACAGCACAGTTGCACATAAAGCTACACTCACAATATTAACAATATTACTACTAGAATAAGGTTCCAGTGGTGGCTGCATTGTTTCCGATTCATGTGATTCAGACATTTCTAAATCACAACATGTTTTTATGAAACCAAATATTGGTTGGTGTTTTCCTTCCTGCCTGCTGCACACAGGCTGAGGCACGCAGCTGTATAAACGCTCCATCAATGACATTTATTCAACCACATTAACAAAAACACAACTGTTGTGGCTCCAACACTTTCATAGTAAATTAGTTTGCTCGTCCCACTAAATAAAGATTGTATGTTTCTGAATTTGCTTGATAAACTCATGTTTATTCACGTCGATGAAGCTGACGAGTTATATTTATTAAAGAAAGTTGATTTAATAAATAAAATACTTTTCTACTACGTTGAATCAGTTTATGCAAACTGAGGATTTGTTCGACAGTTTGTAATGTTTTTAGGGGGATGCCGTCAGAAAATATGTGGGGGGGCCAGCTTTTCTGAGATACAAGTAAGGGAAAAAAGATTGGGAACCACTGCTCTATAAAATAAAGAACTTGTGAAAGTGTAAACACAGTCACAAAATCTACACTGCAGATATCCACAGAGGGACCTTAAACCCCTTAGTCAAGCATGTATCTGGCTTTACTCTTAACCAAGGACCGGCAGCAGGGGTGACCTGACAAGCACACCTCACAGCTAACCTCAACCTGACATCCTGCCGTGGGGACATTCTGGGACAACTAGGAACCTAGGAACTAGTCACACCGGCTCTAATTGGCCCAACGCCTGTTCATGGCCTGTCAGCCACCTGTGAAGTGTGTCGTCGGCTCCCTGAGCCCCTGTCACAGGATCAAGGTTAATCGCTTCTGTTGAAAACAAAAGGAGTGGTGATTGATCAGGGCAAGTATATGTTGGTCTTCCTGGCTTGTGGTATCGCACGTAGTTTAATTGAAGGTGCAGTTTTGACCTAAAAAAGCGTCTACCTCCATATAGCATCCGTCACAACTATTGAATTTATATCATGAGTCAGGAAGAATGCAAGTATGTCAGCTTTCAGAGGACATCGTGTTCTTCTTGGAATATCACGTATAAGCGGTGCTCTGAGCACTTCCTGTTGGCCTGAGAAGAGTGCAGCCGAGTGCAACAAACATTGGTCCCATCACTTAGCATGTTTCATCTGATGAACAGAATTGAATGTGTAGCACACACTGGATGAACCACACAGACAACATTTGTTCTGCATAACTATTGTGAAGTCCAGAGATAAAATGTAAAGGAACAAAACAGTAATTGCTCTCCAGCAGAGCTACGAGTGAGAACAGACAGAACCGAGAGGAACCGAGAGGAAACGAGTGAGACGTGTGTTGACCTCATTTATGACCCATAATCTAGTAAACCTTTACGTGTAAGTGTTAATATTAAAGTAAATTTGATGTGTGAGGGAGAGAGATAGAGACCCGCAGCGCTGTAGTCTGAGAAATCTCTCTGAAAAATAAAACTTCTAAAACTTTCCACTAAATGTGTCTGTTTGAGTTCATAGAGGAAGATTTTAGAGATCTTAAGTATCAAACACGACCTTTCATTATTGAAGACTACTTTATTACTCTGTTGTATTTTTTTTAACTAAGCAACCAATCTACTTCCTGTTTACATCGACACCCACCCACATGCCCAGTGTACGTGAAGAGTCATGTGATATTGGTTTTCAGGCGCGTTAGTCTGGACGGAGATCATTCAGAAAACGATGCTGAAGCGCCGTGTGGACGGAGTAGTGTGGGTGGAGCCAAAGCATCACAAAACTATGTGTGAGAAAATAATCTCAGCTCAAAGGTCCAGCTCTTGCTGAGCTTTTGACATTGTCTTAAGGCCTTCATCCGGAGGTGGAGCCGGCTGCGGTCGGGTTCACACCTAAAGGTCTGTTTGCTGAATTGAACCAATTTGATGATGATACATTGTTTCAATTTTCCAACTGGAACTGCGATCACAAAGGCCAGACGTTGAAAAGAAAAATTGGTGTGATCAATTTGTGTGATGTGCTAAAGTTATTAACTTCAAATCATGAAGTTAACTAGCTAACTGGCCAGTTAGCCAGTTAGCTAGTTTGTAATTCCATCATGCCTTTTATGCTACATTAGTGACAGAAAATGAGCCAAAGAAAGAATTTGATAGCAATGTGCTTTCCTACGCTGTGTGTTGATGATGCATCAAGTTGCTCAATTTTACTTGTCTATTGGTTCGCTGGCTAATTCCACCATGCAGCAGTGGGCGGTACCAAACATACAAATAGACTACTAGTTAAGCAACATGAAAAGCATTTGTTTTTAAACTAAATGGTATGCTTCCTGAGTGTTCGAATGGCGTTCACAGCAGCAATGAACCGCTCCGTTGCTTCAATCGACTACATTTACCATCAGCAGCGACTGAACATCCTTATTAAAAGGTGGCGAATCTTCCCTTTAACACTAGAGAGGCCGATCCATCTGGGGAGTTCAAAAGAAGGCCAGCTGGCTTTCAGCTAAACTCTTTGCATGTTTTTCCAAATCGAACAAGACAGACTTGTAGAGAAATTGGATCTGGGAAATGCCATGCAGAGACATTGTGACAAATGAAATTAAAACAAAAGAGACATCAAATGACTTACTCAGCTGTTCTGTCTCAGTTTGAATAAAATTCAAGATCTTTTTTCTCCTGGCAACAACTAACCTACAACGCTGGTTGTGTGCTGGCATGTTAGACGTCCACCGGGTCAATAGAACAAATACAATTATTTTTTTGTAATGCTGGAAACAGCTTCATTCTGACTTGTGATAAAAACCTCAAAAGGCTTTGAATGAAGATGAAACAAATACTTTGAGACATTTGAATGGTTTTAAGCACCTTTTAAATGTGTGTATAGTTGTGTAGCGGTGCATTACTTTGCTGTCTGAGGACGTGGAAAAGGTGTGTGAAGTGTGCCATCAGTCATTCCGGGGTTCAGGCGTGAAGTGAAATGAGAGGCGGCAACAAAGCCCAGCAGGCCTGAGCCTGGGTCCTGGTCTGTCTCAGACACTGCAGCTTCAGAAGGTCACACGTTGACAGATGAGGCTACGCTGTCTTTAGGGATACAGACACAGTGGTGAACGGGACACGGCGAACACGCATCACAATGTCAGTGTGTGTTTCTGCAGATATGCACTATGTGGAAATGTGGAGTAAATATCTCATGTTTCGGGGCTGCACAGCTGCTCTTAACAGGACTTCCTCAGCACATGCCAGAGAGGAAGCACTATGGAGTCTGCAGGGTATACAGGTTTTTTGCAGGCCAAGGCCCACACCGCCACCTGCTCTCTGTCTCACTCTGCTCTTATATCTCCTTCTCCTCCTTGACCTCCAGGACTAACTTTCAAGGTTTATTCTGTTTCCTGTGAGCTTCTCTAACCCTCTGCAGAATCCCCGTCTTTCCCACACTCCATACAGCCTTTGAAGGACAATTCATTTCCTGGTACTGACTCATATGTCAACCCCCCCCCCCCCCCCCCCCCCCCCCCCCCCCTCCTCCTCCTCCTCTCTCCCCTCATCCCTTCATCCTGAATCTGCTCTGAATCGGAGGATCGGGATTTTCCGATGCAAAAAGGGGAGGCGGACGCAGGCCGGCCCGGAGCTGCCAGTCATCGTCTAAACTAACATCCCGAGCCGGATTAGAGCAGATTAACAGAACAAAGCTCATAATTGATTTGAATCATTATTAGAGTGGAGACACTGTGGGGCTGCAGTCAAGTTTAAAAAAGAAAAGGTGTGGGGGGGGGGGGGATCGATGAAGGAACCGGGATTATAAAAGCTGTAGCCAGGAGAGCGCTTAGAAAGCGCCTTTCCCTCTAAACTGGTCTTTGTGAAGTCGGACTCTCAGAGGACTCCGGTCCCTCATTAACACCTTGTCTGGTCCGCAGCCTGGAGTACGGCAACACATTTAGCTCAACTAGACGCGTCTGCAAGGGTCTGCCTCATCATTATGTACAATGGATGGCATGCACTGCCCATTCCATCACATATCATCCCAGGGTGGCAGAGTAATTAAGGCTTTCATTAACATAGAAATAGGTTACACTTCATCCAGGAACCCTCAACAGAACATTTGCAATTAAAATGAAATGTGCTCTTTAAGTGCAACGCCAACATCCTGAGCCGAGTGTGTGAGATATACCGAGGCGGGAGGATAAAGCTGCAGAGCACCACCAGCCAGTGCAAGCTAATTGAATGATATGGCCAATTGTTTTGATGCTTTAAATATTTATTACACGATGATTACCATGCTGGCACTTTCTTTAATAACGTACATGTTTGCTTACTTCTTCTTCCTTGCTTGTGCAAACCTACGCAGCTGTGTAAACTTTGAATGTTTCCTGTAACATTAGCAAAAGTGACACTAAGTTGAAGACGCTCTTCTTGATTAGATAAGAGGAAACATTTACAAACTTCTCTTTTTTTATTATAGTTTTTTTTGTTGCTGCGATGCATTTTGTCTGTTCAAGAATTAGTTCTGCTATTAATGAGATGATGTCCTGCTGGATGAGGGACATGAAATAATAATTGATAGGAGAATGGATATCAGGGTTTGATCCAGAATGTGCAACTGAAACAATGACCTCCTTGTTGGCACAATGCTGGGATTAATGACTTCGATACAAAACCTTGAAAAACACGGATTCTCCATACCAGGGAAAAAACAAACATTGAGGGCGTAACATTTTAAATTTTTTTAAATATAACAAGGCCATTGTTTCCCACAGTATTTAGTAGGAGTATGGTGGGTGCTCCCCCCAGGCCTTTCCCAGGCGACCTAGAGTCGGTCGTGGCGCAACGCCACAAAAGAGGGCGCCAGGCCGGCGCCGGGGGGCAACTGTCCGGGTAATTAATGAGACACACTGAAGGTTTACACATGACAGCGACGATCCTGCAAAATGATCAGATTCAACCAGAAACAAATGAGGCGCAAGACAGTGCTGCTAATGAGTGCTAGTAGGCGGAGCTACGTGAGCACTGAGTGATAACTGGCTGCTGGTATTGGTGTATCAATACAGAGGAAAATGATTATTGAGACCATTTCAAATAATCAAAATCGATATGTTTTGAAAAACCAATACTGTTGACAACACTACCTCCTTAAACTGTAAAATGCCCAATATCTGTCTTACTGTACGTAGAAAATGTTCTAGTTTGATAGAAGTCAAGTTTCCAACCAGTTACCATTTCACTGTGTTGTTATTCCTGGCAATAATGAAGTGATTGTTAGTGATGTATGTGCAGTATTGTTATAGATTATTAGTCTAGATTAAGAGATGCAGATGAAATGAGATTTTTCATCCATACGATTGTATAACTTCAAGGTTTTACTGGAATCAAACACTAAATGAGTTATGTGGAACATTAATTCTCATGTCATATTAATGATATTTTGTAGCCCAGTTCACAGTAGTGTTGTTCCCTTTGGATGGAGCACTAACTGGAGAACTAGCGGACCCATATTCATTTCACTATGCTGTTTCATACTTATACTGCATTTCCACAGCATGGTACCGCACGGCTCTACTCAACTACACTTGCTCTTTTTTGGTTTTCCATTGTCAAAAGTTCTGGATGGTAGCTGGTACTTCTTTGGTACTTTGGACTCTTGTAGGTCAAAACACTGCAGAGCGCTGATTGGTTAGAGAGAGAATGGACACTTGCACAAACCGTCAATAACCACCGCAATTTTATTATTAACTTGACTGAGATTTTAAATCATGACAGCCCACAAAACTACAGCGTGCACTGCTGTGAAGTGCAGGCGCTCCTCTGTTCAGCCAGCATGGTGCTGAAGTGTGTGCTTTCCTGCAGCGGCGCTACGATGATTAGGGAGGAGCCGATACCACTACTGACTCAAAGAGTGGGTGATAGTGGGGCCAATCTATTTAATTCACTTCTATGTGTATATGCTGTATATATTATACACTGGAATTGTAATTCATGGATTAGATTTGACCTATTTGTTGCTGCATTAATGTTTAAAGTTAAAGTTTATACTTGAATTGTAACTCCTGTTCATTTTGAAGATATTGTATTATTGTTGGTGGGCGATTCATTCTCTGATAATAAATACAAATTCAATAAATCTACATCAATGTATTCAGTTGTATCATTTTGTTTTACAAAGTGTGTAAAGCCATGTTAAAGTCACGTCTGATGTTGCCTCACACATGAACAATAACCCCCGTCAGGGAGAGGATCGGTAGCCCGGGTATGTCTCGCCCTTCATCTGCCAGTCAAACACATGTCTACATGCTAAGTTCATGTGACAACAGTGAAACGCATGTCTA
>NW_022280109.1:482857-515884 GCF_004355925.1 Anarrhichthys ocellatus | reverse complement strand
ACATGCTAAGTTCATGTGACAACAGTGAAACACATGTCTACATGCTAAGTTCATGTGACAACAGTGAAACGCATGTCTACATGCTAAGTTCATGTGACAACAGTGAAACACATGTCTACATGCTAAGTTCATGTGACAACAATTTGCTTGCTTGTCGTGGAATTATACAAAATGAATAAATGTACTTGTTTTTAGTTACAGTTGATCTTTCTCATTGTTTTAGTGTGTTAGTCATTATCACTGGAAGCAGCACACCAGCACATCACATGTCGTCTGTCGGCTCTGGGTGCTTCAGCCAGGACAGGCATGTTGGGCCTTCCGTCAGCTGGCATTCCACCACACACACACTATTCTCCTTCCATCTGTCCTCCTCCTCCCTCGTGTCTGTTTAAACCACTTGAAGTGAAGGAGTCACGCTCTGTGAGACCACTCCACCAGTTTGGTTGAGCACTCTTCAGATACGCGTCACCTGTTTCCTCTGCAGCAGAGAGGGAAAGTCACAGAGGATTATGCTGAAGGCACAAACTTCCTCTTGACTCTTAATGCAGCATCTTGAATACCGCTGGGTGAACTGTGTAGCATTACTGAAGCAGCCACTCCACTCAGTTCAATATGACTTCAGTGACTTTTGACGAGATATTCACTCACTTTTTACTGTTTTTATAATAATAAAATGATATGTTCTATCCTTGGTCTGTATTATCTTTATAACAAATACAGAGATTTACTTTTACTGCTATAATGAGATGCTTTGTTATCCTTATATTGTAATTGTAATGTTTTCCCTTTATATGGATTGCCTTCTTTCTCCCTAATAAGGTACTTTGTTGAGATAAGAGGATACTTTCCTCCTTATAACAACACACCTTGTTATAATCATTATTATGAGGTATTTTGTTCTCCTAATGATGAGTCACTTTGATTTGTATATTGTTTATTATAATGGTTGTTCTTGTGATGATGAAAAGCCATAATAATGCAATAATGAAATATAACAAGTGTTTATAACAAGTGATAATGAGATTTATCATTATAAGAATAATGATTCAATAATGAGTGAACAAGATCACTCCATCATCGATTTGGGACGTGGTGATTCTTTTGTTCCTGAGCTGATGATGGAAGTCACGGTTTGTTCTAGTTCAGGCTGGTCTTATCCAGCATTCGTAGATATAGCTACAATTAATAATGCGCCATAATTCGTAGATATCCCACAGATAAAAAAAGCACACAGTGGGTGGGACGGGGGACGGGGTGGATGCCTAAACATGAGTTATTTCCTTAAAACGCACAAAAACTGTGTGTAACGTTTGGCATGAGGACATGTTGTTGTTCCTGTGTGGCGTAGAGCTGATAAATATGACAGCGTGATATTGGATTGGTGCAGAGCCTCAGATACTAGACGCCGATACCAGATCCAGTACTTAAGCTGTATCAGAGGTATGTCTGATCCTGGTATCACATACTGTATCAGACACTAACATGGACCTCTTCACCTGATATGTCTGCCAGATTTAGGATCTCACCTACGGATCAGTTCTTTTTAAAATATTGTAAAATAAGAAAGTGCTGTGTGATCATTTCATCCATTGACTTGTTATCTGTCTGTACCCCAGTGCAGTGATGCTGTATCTAATATTCTGTTTGCTTTCAATATACTGACTCACATTTTTAGAAAGAAATCTAGTCACATGATTTAGAAAGACATGAAGGCGTGGTTGGGTTTTGATCATTCTTCCGGCAATTTCCAAACACTAATTAAAACAAAAACAAACTTGTGCCTCTTTAGTGTTACATCTCTCTAGAGCCGTGGTGCAGAACAGAACATACGAGTGAGTGCATTTAGATTCTAGGCTGCGCCCATCACAAGACATATACAGTTCTACTCTTAATTATTTTCACTAGGATTCCTAAATGAAATGGTGTAATGAGGGTCTGTTTGGTCAGGTATCTCTGCTCGGACACATTCTCTCCACCTCCGGGCTCTCTCTTGGGAGTCTGGGCACGTCTCCGGCTTGATGTTATCACAGGAACATCATAACCTCTGCTGGCCTTGAACCCTGTTCCCTCGCTCCCTCTGTGGAACTCACCGCTTGTTCTGATTAGCTCCTCTCTGCGCCTCGAGGCGTGTCACTCACACATTCCCTGCTCTCGTTACTAAGAAGTCAAGAGCCACGTCGTATTTATCTCTCTTGAGGCATATATGAAAAGCCTCCAATCCCGTCGGTTGAGAACTAAACTTTACCGGTCAGGGACGAGCATGACCGTCAAATAATGGGTTGAATGGGACGTTAGCTTTCTGTTTCAGCGTCAGTGCTTCCTACAGCCGTCGCACATGCTCTTTCCAATAGGAGCTCAACCCTTGTGGCTGCATGGTTATTGTGCGACCGTCTGCTGTTATCACTGCTGCAGCCGTCCATTCAATCTTTAACACGCTTTCAACACCGTGGAAACATTTCGTCAACTCCACGACAGAGCTGAGAGAGAAGAGGCAGAGCTTCCTCACTCTACATTCTCTGTCTCCCAATCAGTTCTTCTCCTCAGGTAGAGGACAGGTTATTACAGGTGGGCACGAGAGAAGGAGTACTCACTGATTATGTTCCACTTGTATCACCAGCTGGAGGTCATTGGATGAGAGCGCTATTTCCCCTCTGACTGGGTGCTCCTCCTACGGGTCAAGAAGAGAGATCGGATCAGATCATAGCAGCAGATGACCTCACGTTTAAAGAATCACAGTGCAGAGTGTTCAGCCAGCAGGTAACACGCTCTACAAGTCGCCCAAAGGCAGTTCACTTACAGCTGAGTGGAAAATAGGGGGTGACTGTGGCTAAGTGGACAGCAGGGCCGTCCTTCAATCAGAGGTTCGATCCCCGGCTCTGCTAGTCGCATGTCGATGTGTCCTTGAGCAAGACACTTAACCCCAAAATGTCTCCCGTAGCTGTGCCTACGGTGTAGAAATGTGATAGAATCTGAATTGTAATTCGCTTTGGATAAAAGCGTCTGCTGAATAAAATAAATGCATTTGAAGTGTTTCAGGAGAAATGCTCCTCTGGTATTTATTTCACAGATATGGGAACACATGTTCAAACCACATTCTGATTAGGACTGCACCTCAATTCTTTTGCCATATATTGACTACTCTGCCGATTATTATTATTATTATTCCTCAATTATTTGATTTGCTTTTTGCAAAATATCAAAAGATGTGAAACAACAGCCATCATCACAAGGCGATGTCAATAGCTTGATTTGTCCAAGTAAAAGTCCCAAAGTTATACGATCTGATCAATAGGAAAAGCTCAAATATTACAAATTTAGAATCGGGTATTTTTGCTTGAAAAAAATATATAATATATATGAATCAAAGTAATATCAAGATAGTAAGCAATTCATGTTCTGAGGCCCATGATGGGCCTCAGAACATGAACATGTCCATCATGGACAAAATATACATTGTTAACGGCATGTCTTTTTTCATATAGAAGACAAGTTCAACAGTGACCAAAGAATGCTCAACAGTTTGAAACACAATGAATGGTGAGGACAAACAAAAGGTATGCAGCACTGCAGCACTAGTGGCTGTGGTGTTCATTATACCCAACTTGTGAAGGTTTTACTATTCGGACCCTGCGAGTTCATATTCGCAGCTGAAATGAGCCTCAAAGCACAAGTGCATCCATCGGTGTCACTTGAATCAAAGGACCTCAACCTGTTTGGTCTCAGGATCTCTGAAATTTGTTTTTTAATGAATTGTGACCAAAATTTGTATCAAGTGAGAAATTCTACAGTGGAAAAATAGAGCATCAGAGTCTTTAGTGGGCCAACAATTCAACAGCAATACTGCGTCTGAATAGCGAATATGACATCTTTGGCATCCTTGTACTGATTCCTTGTTAAATATATGCTAAATAATATAATAACAGGGGAGATATTAGTAGAGCCTCTACTTCACACCAGGGGCCAGATGTGTAAATGATGTGTCCACCTGTTCGCCACACATAAACTGGTATTTATGGAGGAACAGTGTGCACCTCTTGCAGACTTCAGACCAGCGTACAGGCAGTTTCAGCTGAGATAGCTGTGGGTGATGATGACGAGGAGGAGATTGAAGGAGTTGAGAGACGGGTAACGTTTTCTTCAGTTGACAATTTCACTGATTGTGAGATTTCTGCAGGCTGAAAATGAATCATTGATCATCCTTCTGACGTTTAATTATAATGATGATTGAGAATTTACTGCAGTGATGATGACGCTGAACAGCCACAGCTGTGCATGAAGACAGATTCTCACGTGGTGGAGCGATATGAGTATATAAATATCCATATGCAAATGGATGTTTGAGGGCCTTTCTACATCCATTTATAGCGAACTGTGGGAGTGGTGCTTTATAAATCGGACAAAAATAATGCGTCTGCATAATTCCATGCATCTGCCCCAGGACTGGATGCTTCCAATCTGTGACATGTTGTCAGTAAACTAAACAAGGAGCAGGTTGTTCTGTACAGATGACCCCCGTCAGCCACAAACCTCTACCAATGTGAGTATGACACTTAAAGATGGAAATGTCCAATGGGCCAGTAGGAGGACATGTTATCCAGACGGTGATGCCAGAGAAAAGGCCAGAGGGCTGTGACAACCATGAAGATTCATCCTCTAGGAAGCACAAACATCCAGAGCAAACTCCTCTCAAAGATCTCAGTAGCTCTCAGGATATCTGGCTGTGGACCAAATAACTGGAAATATACATGTTTTCTTTTCTGTTCTGGATTTAGAATGAATAACTATGATATGAACAACATGGAGATCTATTTCATTACAACCTGTCCGTATGGTTTCCATTACGAGAAACACTTGAGCTCCTTTCTTCATTTCTATAAATAAAACTCGAGCTCACTTCTCTCGCTGTTGGAAAGCATCTCTGCAGAGAAAAGGACAGTTTCACGCTCGGTTTGGACAACAAGTGGACACGAGTCAGCTTAAAAACGCTCTATTATTCAGGACAAAACATGTTACAGATGCAGAGAGCAACAAGTGCTTAAATGTCATTGATTCAATTCACCCTCCACAGCTGTGTGAGGGTGAAATTCACAGAAAATATATTCAAAATATTTAGTAAATATTCCAGAAAAATTGACATTGTTTATAGCCTCTCAGATGTGTCTTTGTCTCACGTGATAGTCAATTTAATACGTTTAGTTTTATGAACTATTATCTGACATGTTTTGATACTGACTTGATTGACTTATTTAGGGAGTAATTAGCAGATCAATCTATAATGATAATAACTGTTAGTTACAAACCTGTGTGCAAGCTGATTGCTCATCCACACTCACTCACAGACGCATGGCTCTCCTGGCAGAGATAATGATGAAATTAGAAGTCTGATGTTTTTTTGCTGATTGAGTAACAGCAGTTATGCAAAACAATACTGAGCCAAAGAAAGTTGTGCAATCCCACTAGCAAGAAAACAAAGTGAAGAGGAAAAAGACTTTGACTGTGTCCACAAAAAGATACACTGGCAATGCAACTATACAATGTCAGGTAAAACTGGTCCAATGCTAATGCATGTTAGACTTGACCGGAAGCATCTGTGCTTGTTTTCCACAGTTAGGTACTGCTGCACCACAGCTGACAAGAGTCTGAAACACCATAAACTCTTTACGAGCACCATGAAATCATTACACTTGTCTCCACTGAGAAAAGCCTTTGCAGAGTGGGACTGCGTGTCAGTCAGCGTGATGTGAAGTGGCACTGCATGCCAGCTATTCCTATGACAGTATCAAAGAGACATACAGTGTTGTAACATGCTAGGAGCTCGGCAGGGTGGTGTGTTTGATGCCACTACGAGCATGTGAACCGTCCGGTCCACACACTGTGTGTTCTGTCAGTGCCCAGCAGCTGCCGTCTTGTCACTTTAAATCCTGTAGACGAGTGTAATCGTAGGTAAACCAATTCCCAAATTGGAGATGTTTAACCTCCAATGAGCTACTGCTGTCAATCATGTCTGCAAAACAGAAAGATTGACACCTGTGGCACCTGAAGACATCTTCACCCTTTACCCAGTGTTACTGTAGCACAAACTACACAGTGGTGATGCAGCAGCTTCTGTGCTCTGAAATAAAAAAGGAAATCATTCCTCTTAAACTGAAATGTTATTCTTTTAAATTTGCATTGACTCCCCGTTTTAACCTTGTTCTTCAAGCACTGCATCACTGAGCACCTGCAGCTCCGTGATGTCACTATTCTATCATCTATGAACAAGAGGGAAGTGGTTCTGTGCCACTTGTGTCCAAACATTTTGGTTTAGCTGAACCTCATTAGTATCAACCTCACTGTTAGAAATGTTTGTCTAAGAGGCGCCCTTGACTTCAACCAAGTGTTTGAGTTGCCTAACCCTAACTGTACCTTAAAGAAATACCTGAGCCACATAAGGACCATCTGTATATCCGTTACTCACCGCCTTACCTAGAATTCCTGAAAAACCATCGTTTTTCTCGCATGGAAGGAGAATTCATGAACAGATGCTTCTTGATGAATTGAAGTAAATAGTGTCCGGGGTTAACATTACATTTTATTCACAGTATTTTTTATTTAGACATGGTGTTGATAACCTCGACTCCATTTGGTTCAATGGGAAAGGGCCTACTTTCTCCGTTCCCCGTGGAGGCATGCTAGTTTCCTTCTAGTATTCAAGGTAACACGGTGAGCAACAAAAGCTCATTTTGCAGGTGGAGTATTCTTTTAACTTTTAGTCTAACAGCCATAACCACATTTCTTCCCTGACATAACTCATATTGTACTTATTAAACCCAGATGTTGTGCAAAGCCATGGCAGTGACATTAAAATAGAGATATCTGGGGCAGAATGGCTTTTGTTTGGTTGCTCAGACAGAGACTGATGTAGATCGATCATTGATCATTGTGCACTGCTGTGCCCATACACAGGTAGCACAAACTGTCTTGTTCATATCAGGGGTTCATATACACCAATTTACATCTTCCTCTTCACTCACTTTGAGAAATGAGGCCCCAAGTTTCAGTGCTGTGAAAGGAAATAGGATGACTCAACGTCAAAACTAAATGTAGTGTAACAAAAAGTCCCCTCTTTTTATCAAAGTCTGAGTGTAGAGAAACCATTTTCTACATTACAACATAACCATCAAGTGGGATTAAGTGAGAGAATCCAGGTCTTATCTGTATTCACTCTTCTATCTTACAAACAAAACAACCCATTGTGAATTCAAGAGCATTCTTTCCCACATCATTAAAAGTGTCATTCCAACATGACACATGCTCAGCAGATGCACCCCCACTTCTCTAGCTTAATTTTCAGCTGTTCCGTTGAGAAACTTCCCCAGCTCCAGCTGAAGGAGCTCGATAGGTCACGGCACAGTCACAGCGGTTGGGGAGAGGGAAGTGAGAAAGTGAAGAGGGAGAGCACTGGTGACAGCTAGTAGTAAGTATGAGGGTTTACATAAAGGAAGGAGCAAGGTAGGGAAGTGTGAACTGTCAAGAAGGCAGTAAATTGGACAAGGAGAGATCTTAAAGGCCTTGGTATGCTTTAAACAAAGTACTTGCTGGATCATCTTACAGCATCTGAGATTCCTTTCCAATGAGGGCGTGCTGAGGTGTGACAGTAACCGGGGTTTGAACTTCTCTCTCAAGCTCTCTTTTTGCATTCTTTACATAACTGCCTCAATCACAACAGAATACAAATCCATGAATGCTTCTGATGAAAGACTGTCCGAAAGTGTATGCTGTTATCCTTACGATCACTTTGTCTTGCCCTTCGTCTTGCCCCCCCTGTGTTTGATGGTGGTATGAACACTTTTGCCTGAAGGTGTGGTTGGAGAACACGTCATACAAAGCAACCCCTTGAACAAGGAGAGGTTCTAAGGGCCTCAGTATCTAACTATAAAGCAAGGTACTCCGTCCAAAAGAGGGCCACATGACACGTTCAACATTAATAAGCTTACAATAAACAAGAGAACGGCGCCCGGTGCAGCGGCAGGGGCAGGCACTCAGGGCAAGCAGCACTCCCGGGGGGGTCAGGCAATCGGCCCACTCCGAGCAGCCAACTGCACTGCATTCATGCTTCAAACGAAGCATCGTCTAACAGCCTGCAGCGATGGCCTCCTGGCTACACCCCAATGGCTGTCAAAGTCCATGTCCCCAGATGTCTTTTGGACCCCACTTTCAAGGTTGGCCATTAGAAATAGGTTTCAACACTTTTCTTTCAGCTGTGGTCTTTGGTTTGAAGCATACCGAGGCCTTAAGGCAGAGGTTCCCGCTATGAAACCTCAACCTGGAGGGAACAGAAGAGGCTAAGAAATATAACTCATCAGATTTCCCCGTCTGTATGATTTTTGAGCTCAGAATATCCAATGTTCCTTTGACTTGTGGAAAAGCATCTCTATTTCCTTTTCCACTTCACTACCTTTCTTCATATCTCCGGCCTACCATCTCAGAGTCCATTGGTCATAGTGATTGGTTTAGAAGCTCTGCTTACTGAGTTTGTTGTGGGGGTATCAACACATTTACTGAAATCAAACGGCTTCCAGAGCCTCTGATTCCCTCAGCCACATTTGTCGATCTTTCACAGCAGCCACTGGTGCTCTGAGTGACTTGGGCTGCTGCTGCTGATTCCTCAAGGTTAGGGTTAGACAGCTTTAATCTTCACCCTGCACCCCCACTGGCTTAAAGAGCAAATGAAAGTACGACGTAAAGCTGCATCAAGCACACGCAAATTTAAACCGTGTGTAGTGACATGTTTGATCATGTTTCACTGTCAGTCAATTTGGATTAAGTTAGCACACCACATCCTAGAGGATAAGGTGGAAGATGAAAAGTGGGCTGGGGTGAAGAAGACGGATGGAGAGTTCGAGCAGTCACTGGATAAGAAGTTAGAAAAGTCCTGTTCAAGTGGCTCACCTGATGAAATGAGACAGTTGGAGAGACACTCACAGACACCGAAAGAGAAACAGAAAGGGAGACAGGAAAAGACAAATCGATAGTGAGAAACAGCCGGAAAAGAAAAAAGAGGGAGCTAAACAGACAGCACAAGAAAGGAACAGTGTTGAATTGGGTCGTGCCACTGATGCTTATCGGCTTGGGGCTGTGGATAGACGTGGAAAGGGATGAAGACGGCAGCATCCGTGCATCAGATGGAGCTCCAAGCCTGGGCCAGAAGAGGGCTTATTAGATGGATCAAAGCGTCTCTAATCTACATGCTAAGAATATGATGAGAGGGCCCTGAGAGTCCTCCCTCTCTTCCTGAGAGGCAGCGATTATTATACAGGGGGATGAACTGTAAACATACAAAGAGGTGATGATGTATGCACTCTTCAGATCTTTGATGTGACTGTGGGTTGCCACAGTGATCATAAGTATGCTCTATTACAGCTCATCTCATGCATTACATGATGCCAGGCAACAGTTGTTTAGTGTGTGTCCATTTAATGACACATGAACGCACATAAAGCTGCTATTTTGCACAATGGCTGCCCTTAAATAGCACCCAGAGACCCTGTGTAATTGTGGTTTAATACAACTTGAGTCTTGTTTTCATAGCTTTGGCCAACATTTCCATAGGTTATGATTGCAGTGATCTTACATGGTGATATTAAACTCAGTGAAGTCAGATGAGGCAGGAAACACAAGCAGTCACTATAGCTGGCCTGGTTAGAACAAATCTGCTTTATTTGAAAGGTAAAACTAAAAGCAAGCACCTAAAATGTCACTAATAGTACTTATTGCACAAGAAAACTGTATGCATACAATTATGGCAAACTACAGTTGGTCAAACTGGAAGCAATAAATGGGCTTTTAATTGTGATGAACTACTGAACTACTGAGTAATAGATTTACCACTTTAAGCAAGTTTGGCTAACGTGGCGGTTGGTTGGTTATCTTACTCATGTCAGTTACCACTACAGATAGAAATGATGGCCAAAACTGCAAAAATAATCAGTGTTGTGGAAGCTACTTTGAAAGCAAAGCTTTGCAAGCAACCGATTACTTCACACTGGAAGAAGTTAAACTACAGCAAGCTACCCGAGGGAGAAAAACAGTTTGGTTAACTAAAGATACGAAGAAAACTTACTTTGTAAAAAAGATGTGCATGTGATATGACATTATAAAAAAAAGTTTTAAAAAGTGGCCACTTGTTCACATGGTAACCCCCCCAAAAAACATACCCAAGCAAATTGTTTTAAACTTGCACTTTTTTGGACTGTTTGACCGACCTGAGCACCGGTCTAAAACAATGGGCCTCTTGTCTTACTCATCTGAAGATCTCAACAACTAAAACAGTATTCGACTTACTGAAGATGATGACGCTGTCTCTGTGTGAGCCCTTTATAATACAGGCACAACACAAAGGTGAAAGGTCAAGTGGTGGCTGCCTGATGAATGCATCAACAGAACAAGAGGGGAGGGCTGGTCAAAGGGGGTTCAATTAGAGTAGAAAACAATATGCCTTTCCTTTTATGGCCTAAAATTGTTTGCAGTTTCAGTAGTTCACTACACAAAGAATGACAAAAAAGTAATCCAACTACTGAATCACACTGTGAACATGAATGTAGTTAATCAAAATGTATTCATCAGGATCAGAATCAGCTTTATTGGCCATGTATGCATACGCATGGAATTTGACTCGCTCTCAATCTACACACACAAGTTTACAAATAAACAAGAGAAATATATATATACAAAAAAAGAACAAGGGCAACAAAAAAAAGTATAAACATTCAACAACTATGTACATTATAAGTACATATATATCCAAAAAAGTATATGTATATATGAACATAAACCTATAAACAACAGTGTCAATGGAATTGAGGTGATAGTGCAAACAGAGGTAGTAGTGCAGTATGTCTGATTAATTGTTCATCAGAGTGACGGTCAGTGGAAAGAAGCTGTTCCTGTGTCTGGTGGTTTTGGCGTACAGAGCTCTGTAGCTCCTACCAGAGGGGAGGAGTTGGAACAGCTTGTGTCCAGGGTGTGAAGGGTCTACAGAGATCTTTCCATTCCGTTTCCTGACTCTGGAGGTGAACAAGTCCAGGATGGACGGCAGGCTGGAGCCAATGATCCTCTCTGCAGACTTGACAATCCGTTGTAGTCTGTTTCTGTCTTGTTTGGTGGCCGATCCAAACCACACAGTGATGGAAGAACAGAGAACAGACTGGATGATGGTGGAGTAGAAAATATTCAGCAGCTCCTGAGGCAGTTTGAACTTCCTGAGCTGGTGCAGGAAGTACAACCTCTGCTGGGCCTTTTTCCTGATGGTGTTGATGTTGGAGGCCCACTTCAGTTCCTGGGAGATTGTGGATCCCAGAAACCTGAAGGTCTCCACAGCAGACACAGGGCTGTTGAGTATGGTGAGGGGGGGCAGTGTTGGGGGGCTCCTCCTGAAGTCCACTGTCATCTCCACTGTTTTGAGCCTGTTCAGCTCCAGGTTGTTCTGACCACACCAGAGGACCAGCTGTTCAACCTCCCGCCTGTACGCAGACTCATCACCGTCCCTGATGAGGCCGATGACCGTTGTGTCGTCTGGGAACTTCAGGAGCTTGACCGTTGGGTCCTCTGAGGTGCAGTCGTTGGTGTAGAGGGAGAAGAGCAGTGGGGAGAGCACACATCCCTGGGGGGTGCCAGTGCTGATAATCTGGGTGCTGGATGTGATTTTTCCCAGCCTCACCTGCTTTGTCCTGTCAGTCAGGAAGTTTGTGATCCACTGACAGGTGGAGGCTGCACAGTGAGCTGGGAGAGTTTGGGTTGGAGTATTGCTGGGATGATGGTGTTGAACGCTGAGCTGAAGTCCACAAACAGAACCCTTGCATATGACCCTGGGGAGTCGAGGTGTTGCAGCATGTAGTGCAGTCCCATACTGACTGCATCATCCACCGACCTGTTTGCAGGGTAGGCAAACTGCAGGGGGTCCAGCAGGGGCCCAGTGATGTCCTTCAGATGGGTCAACACCAGTTTCTCAAAGGATTTCATGACCACAGACATCAGTCGACTGGCCTGTAGTCATTCAATCCTGTGATGGAGGATTTATTGGGGACCGGGATGATCGTGGAGCGTTTGAAGCAGGAGGGTACTTCACACAGCTCCAGTGATCGGTTGAAGATCTGCATGAAGATGGGGGCCAGCTGGTCAGCACAGACTTAGGCAGGAGGGTGACACACCGTCTGAGCCCGGAGCCTTCCTGATCTTCTGTCTGTGAAAGAGCCGACTCACATCCTCTTCACAGATCCTCAGTGCCGGTGGGGGGTCGTTTGGGATAGGTGAGGAGGAGGCAGGGGGTGTAGGTGTTTGTCTGATGACGGGGCAGTTGGGGGGTGTTGAAGTGGGCTTATCAAACCTGCAGTAGAACACATTCACAATTGGGTACCACAATTGGTACCGTCTACAGAGCATCAGTGATATTGGAGTTAAATAAATATGACCATACGCATCCAAGCCACGCCTGTTGAACCTACTGCACTCTGGCAATGGATACAGAAGTATCAGCTACCGTACTACCAGAGTAGCTTGTTTCCTCAGCTTCTTTCTTGAGACTCCTAAACTCATCTTCCAACCTCCACATGTAATTCAGGGTTTTTGTGTGTGTGTGCTTTTCTTATGTAGCAATAAATGAACCTAGTTGTAACCTTTTAACCTGTATTCCACCAACAATAAAAGCAGTTTATTTAAGTTTCATCCTTTTGCAAAGGAGACTCCTCACCACTGACTACACCTGAAACTTAAACTGAATTTGATTGATTCTATATGATTTTTTAATCAAATCAACGGAAGTTGAGTAAAAAAGAAGCTATTCAGTTGTGACCCTAACCCTGAAACAGGTTGGTAACATACATGTACAGTAGATGAACAGTCCAGTATATGTAACTCAGGTAAGCCCCCTTGTATTAAGCTATATTGGAAAAAGGTTTTTTCAGTGCTGTCGTGTCTATTGAGAAAGCAATCTCACTGCTAACATCCTAATACTGAAAAGTAAATAAGAGAGGAAAAAGGTTCCAGGCTGGAGTTTCCCAGTTTCAGTGATGACTGACTGTGAACCATTCACTACTTCCTTCCCTTTTTCTGACTGTTTTTCTTATCCCAGTGAAACTAGGCCATGAAATTGTTGACGGAGCTACAGTCGTCTCCGGTGCAATTTCTCCCGATCAGTCAAGCAGAGTGGAGAGGGGCCAGGAAAGGTGTGAGTGGATAGAGCTTTACAGGAGGAGGCAATCCCGTCTGAGACCCGAAAGGGCTCGGAGAGCGAGGGCGGAGGAGGACGGAGCGATGCCGAGGACGGCAGAAGAGGTATGAGAGCCGAGGCAGGGACGGCTGTGGGTCGCTGGGAATGAAGTGGATTTTGTAGCAGAAGGGTGCCCTGAGTAACCTCTTGTACTCTGTGAATGTGTCGTACGCAACTCGTTAAATGACATGAAGATCCTCTATAATTAATCTATGTCAAATGCTCTTCAAAGCTGCTAAAATTAAACAAGTCTTGTTCTGAGAGGCAGAGGAGAGGAGCCTGGAGAGGTGTGTGTGTGTGTGTGTGTGTGGGGGGGGGGGGGTACTTATTACTGTTACCTTCAATCCCCCACTGAGCCAAAGTGGGGTGTCGACAGTTTCCAATTATCTGTCGTGCTGAAAAAAGCGATGTGAGCATCAAAGTATCAGTACAACAGAAAAGCCATCACAACCTTTTTGGTGTCTTTGAATTCTCATTCTCATGTTATGATAACAGAAGGGCTCATTCCTGGGAAAACTGATTAAAAAAACATGACAGAGAGTCCGTCGTCAGTTTGGAACACCTCAAATGCTTATTCGCTTGATGAGAAGTAGCTCTCACAGTAATATCTGCATGAATATCTAAGATGAACTGATCCACACTGATACTGATCCTGTGTGTGATGTAAGGCTGCTACTAATGACTCATTTTCTAAAGATCATTACATTAATACTATTTTACCAATTAATAAATCTAAACGACACATTTTCCTCCAAAGATCGAATCAAGCATTTTATTTTGACAAACTGTATGTCTTTGTATAATGCAGCACAAGACAACATGTCAAACAGGGCTAAACTGTAGGTTGAACAGTGCTATCGAGATAAGTGCTACTTGTGGTTCTTCAAAAAGAGGTCTGGTTGTATAGAAGTCTATGAGAAAATGACCCTACTTCTCACTTGATTTATTACCTCAGTAAACATTGTAAACATGAGTTTATCATAAAATGAGACTAGATATGGTCGTAGGTGTTGGATATTGTAATATGTGTTTTATTTTCCTGGTTTTAAAGGCTGCATTACAGTAAAGTGATGGAATGTTATGTAGTAACCAGACTGTTGTTGCTGTTTATTATTATTTGCTTTTACCCACTTACTGATGATAAATGATCAAAAATGTCATTGTGTTAATATTTTATAAAAGCACTAATGGTCAACTCTACAATATTATGGCAATATCGATGTCATGGTATTTGCTCCAATAATAATGTGAATTTTGAATTTCTCCATATTTCCCAGCCCAAACTGATTGTATTTTAATTGTACTTACTGAGATCTAATCTTATTTATGAACAAGTAGAAACATCAAATCCCTTCTAGTCTGAGCCAAACTGAATCACATCTAACGGGCTTTGAACCGAGCTGTGTTCAAAATAAATCTGTGCCTACTATCTAAATACAGTCAGACCTATCTACCCTCTAGCTCTCTTCTAGGATGATATATACAACAGTGTATCACCATTGATTTGCCAGTGATACAGTGTTTAAAAATGCCTCGCTTTATTCCCTCAGACAAAAGGAAAAGTTGAACTTGAAGCGAGCTAAAACAACAGCACATCAGATGTGAGTCAGCAGCCGAGGCTGCTCTGATTCCAGCTTGTGAGCGTGTTGATGTTTGTCAGAAGCCGCTCTGAAGCCACCTCACGCTGTGACAGACATGGTATCCAGGCTAATCACATGCATCACAGCACCCAGATCCAGTCTATCAATTCACATTCAACATTTTCCCATGCAACAAACAACAACAAAAAAAACTAATGGCCTGCTTAATTGCTACCAAATCCATCTGAGAAGGAGGTCAGAAACAGCTGGATATTTGTGTCGAACAAAAAGGACCACACAGCACAGCTTTCTTACTAAAGCATGGGCGCGGTTGTATTTCTGGAAGGCTTTCTCTTTGATTGCGATGCCAACAAGCACCATGCTTTTCGTTCCATATGCAAATGCGTCACTCACATTCGTAATGAACATTAATTTGGCCTCAGCTGTAAAAACAAGTTAGAGCACAGGCATTCCCAGTCTGAGCAACTTTCTGTCACGTAGATGACATTGATGCTGAGGACGGAAGAAAAAAGAAGCCATAATTAGTGATTGAGGAAAGGAGAGTTCAGGGACATGTCTCTGCGAGCTGCTCTGAAAGAGAATGTATCACTGATTAAATCCTCACAAAGCTACGATGGAATAAAGATTAAAATACATTGCTAGAAGAGTTAATTTGCACAAACGTTTGTCTTCTTGTGACGAGTCCTTTCTGTCCCTCTGCTCTGACCGCACATAACTGCAGTGCAGTCCACAGCTGGGGAGACGGAGTCCTCCACAGAACAATTTACAATCACAGGTGATTCTTTAAGTAAGATGTGAAATAGCTTTTTTGTGATGCTGCACTCCTACAGGACCATAAGACACGGCTAGTCTAACTGTACAGTCGAAAACCACAGCAGCTACTTCTCACTGCCAATATGTCGGGATTGCAATTGCTGCAGTGTGCACAGGCATCCATTCGCAACTTGACCTACACGTCTACACTGGCTACATGGGACGGTCATCCCGAGAAGAATCAGTTTCAGGCGACTTGGAAAGAAATCGATCCTCTGAATCAGATCAAGATGCTTCATTCACAATGCCCAAAAAATATAGTGCATGTGATACCTAAATGCTGAACTTCCATCCATCCATTCTAATGCGCCTATCACAGCTAGGCCTGTCACAATAAGTACATTGTTGAACGATCGTACGATATTTGGACATGACCTCGATCATTTTAACGTTAATGACTTATCGCACGATATATGGACATGACTTCGATCATTTTAACTTTAATGACTTATCGTACGATATATGGACATGACCTCGATCATTTTAACTTTAATGACTTATCGCACGATATATGGACATGACTTCGATCAGTTTAACATTAATGACTTATCGCACGATATATGGACATGACTTCGATCATTTTAACTTTAATGACTTATCGCACGATATATGGACATGACCTCGATCATTTTAACTTTAATGACTTATCGCACGATATATGGACATGACTTCGATCAGTTTAACTTTAATGACTTATCGTACGATATATGGACATGACTTCAATCAGTTTTACGTTATTGACTTATTGTACGGTATAGGGACATGATCTCAATCATTTTTGCTAAACTTGACAGCTACTCTCTGATTTGGAGTTTCACAGTGGGACAAGCCTGGTAGAACTTGGATTTCATTTCAAAGCCGCGCTCCACAGCTTAACTTTCTATTATTTATATTATTATAATAATTTAATAAGAACAGTCGTAACCATTGAGGAATGTATTGGCAGGATACGTTTAATATATATTTATGTCAATTTTTAACAATTTTTGTTAACAGAGTCCTCAAGTCCATCATATTTATTGTTTTGATTGTGTGGTTATATTTTATTTCTTTTATTTATTTAGAATATTTAAATATTCTTTTCACATTCCAATTACATTATCTGAATATCCTTGAGAAATAGAAGTGCATTGCTCTTTGAAAGGTTGTGGTTGGATTACTATGCTATTCTACCATATCATTATATCAGTCGCATAAAATGGTCTTAAAATGAAATAAAACACATAAAACTTGACCAAAATGTAAAGTTTAAAATACAATGCAATGCAATACGTGGTATCAAGTAAATCCTTTGTTATTTTCAATGTGATGGACTGCTTTTGAACAGAGACGATCGGAGAAGTGACTCAGTTTTAAAGATCATCAAACCGGCTGCCACACATTCACCTGCTCACCCGTCCTGTTGTTGGAAAACAGCCCCTCTCTTCCCCGATTGGTTTAGAGAACTAACATGCCATCTCATTTCTTTGTGGTTGTAGAAACAGTTTTTCATTTACCTTACTATTTTTCTATGATGCAACAGCTCATTGGGACATTGTTTCCTTCACTGTAACTCCACCTTTCTACTGTGGACAGACCGACCTCTGGTACAGTGACTATGGCATTAAACCTTTCTCAACCTTTGAGAATACACCAAAGTTGAATATGAAATCAGTGTACCAACAGCTTTACACTCCCAACTAATGTGCCATCAGACACAACCCACCACCACTGCCATGATATTTGAATGGCATCAAACACAGCTGGCAGCTAAGTGGGGATTCCATCAAATAAAGAGCGGCTTCATTACTCATCACAACTGGGTTGGGATATCTCAGGCTTTAGAAGTCCTCAGCAACAAAGATTAAAATGAAAATTGGGAGAGTGTCCCTGAATCCTACGAAGGACAAAGTCTGATCTATGTTCATCATTAGCATATTATCTAACATTATTTACAAGGAGCAGGGACATTTTACCGATGTTGTGTGGCCACATAATGATTTGCAGCTCCATTGTAAAGTCAGTTCATCATGCCAGCGTGATACTCAAGTTCAAGCCTCAATCATCACAACTTTACCTCAAAACAGGGGAGTCAATGTATAATTTCATACAAAACAATTTCCATATAAATCAAATCCATTGGAGCCAAAGAGTGATACTTTTCTTGCGTCCTCCCTTGGCTATTCCACTCTGTCCGTGGCTCAGCACGGCATATTTCACTGGGCCGCTTCACAGCAAGAAACCTCCTTTTAAGGGAAATGGAAAAATCTTTTTATACTACTAATGGTTCTGAGAAAACAATCCTAGCTCCAAAGAGGCTACAAATATACCCAACTAGAGAAGACCGACTAAGGACAAAATATCTAATGCAACTTATATAAACTTGTATAAACCGGTGTCATATTGTACTTTGGGTCACTTCCAGGAGACAGAAATGAATGGGATGAGTGCATACTGTACAAAAAGCAAAGAGAATGGATAATACGAAAAATAAACGTGAAATTATAAAAACTGACCCCCACTCTTCTATAAAGACTGAAGTGCTTTCCGTTTGTGCACTCAACTACCTGAGCACCATGAAAGAGGAAGTTAAGATGCACTCTTAAAGGTTAATTTATCAGCTAAGAAGTGAGTCGCTCCCCACTCACAGCGCTTGGCGTCTTGCATCATTTTTCCGCAGCATGAAATGTTTTTGGAAATGGACGTGGGTGTGCTGAATGAATGCTGATATGAGTAATGAAGGACTCTTGTTTGCAACTTTTCTTTTTCATCTCGGCTGAAAAGCTCCAGAGTTTACCTATTTAATATTCACCTGGAGCCGGGCGCCATAAACGCCGCTCCTCCAAAGCCATTTAGACATAAAGAGCCAGTTAGGAGAACTAAGTGTGAGATATTGACAGAACCTTCTGCATTCAGGCTAATATGAAAATATCTGTGCTGTCCTTTGGCCTGTTTGCTTTATCCAAACACACTACATTTGCCTTGAGCATATTTACTGAACAATAACGGGTGCTGCTCACAGAGAACTGCATTACCCGCTGCTACCAAACCCCCAGAGAGAAACACGTTTTCTATTCAGTCTACAGCAGTGATCGTAGGTGAGCAGGCAGCAAGCTTGGCTGACAGCACTTTGCTTGGAAGGCTGATGCTGGATCATCTTTGGTTTTAACCCTTTGAATCCTCATTTCCTCATGTCAGGACGCAAGTAGCTGAGGTGTTTTACTTACCCAAAATGGGAAAATTGAGATAAATGATTGTATTTTTTTCATTATTTGCTTTGATAAAAAATGTTGAGGAGGCATGAGAAGTTTTAATGATGTATTACAAGCTGTTTATAGTGTTAGGAAGTTAAACTGCTCATAATTCATCTTAAATATCTATTTTTCTATTGCTGTAAAAACATCTCCAACAAGCAACTGTATTTATTCAAGTTCATACCTGCAAACCCCCGAAACCCTGTTGGGGGTGCGAGAGCATGCTCCCCCAGGAGAATTTTATTTTAAATATGAACTTTAAAATGTAGCATTCTGGTGTACTCTGAGAAGAAAATGAAGTGATAAGACAACATTTACTTTAAGCAAAAAACTAATTTACTATTCAGTTATTAATCAATATTTCAGCTCTAGTTGAACAGCTGGATAGTTAGCTTCTTTTTTTTTCAATCAATATTATTATTATTATTATTAACCTCTATTTAGACAAAATCCATTGAGACCGAGGTCTCATTTTCAAAAGTTTTAGTCAAATAACACAGATAAAAGAAATAAAAATAAGAAGCTGTACTGCTCTCCCTTCACGTCTGTTTAGACCTCCACCTTTAGCCAGGCCCAGCTCCACCTTTAGCCAGGCCCAGCTCCACTCACATCTCAGCTCTGCGTCAACCTGCACAAAAAATAAATAAAAGTTCAATAAAAACGTTGGATAACCCCAACTACATGATTCGCCTCATTCTACTTTGAGTTAAAAAGTTGAGTTGGCCAGTTGACAGATTAACATTAGGGTTATTTTGAAGGACAACATAGTCCAGTATTCTCTCTCCTATCGGCTCTGGTTTTGCTCTCCACCAACTCCTGAGAACAATATGTGTCTCGTTAGCTGCTAACCGCTCCACCTTGTTCACCAGCTGGTCTCTAACTGTGTCTGCTGCTTGCTGCTGAGCAGGTAGTGAACAGTGGCTTCATCAGAGATTTTACTGTAAAACAGCAGCCTGCTGCTGCTGGAAACCAGGTTGATGAAAGCAGTGAAGCACTTTGGTGTTACACAGATTGGCGCACACATCGCAGACCCATGGCAATAGAAAGGGACACTTTCCTGACCCGATTACACTTGATATCATTTGGACCCGACGAAGAGAGGACCTCTAGTGTGTTACTCCATTTGAGCGACCACTTTCACATTACACTCAGTAATGTAATTCCATGTTCAATTTAAAACTCAAACAGTCTGCTGTAGCAAAAGTTACTCGTAAGGGGCAGAACAAAACAACTCAATCATTGTGCTAAGATGTCTTCCTCCCCAAGGGCAACATACAATGTTCTTGACATCTACACTGGGCCTCATATCTTCCTTGAGAAAGTTTAGAGTACACTGTATCCGTGGTTTATAATACAGATACGACCTGCAGGATATGGACAATAGCTTTAAAGCTCCTTCCCTTCAGGGTCAAAGAGTTTCCATATGAGACTTTGAAACACTCTGAAGTGTCATCCACCAGCACTGAAAAGGCCAAAAGAAAAGAGCCGAATTAAGAAGAGAAAGAGATGAAAGGATACTGTGAGAAAAGTGTATGAGAAATAGCAACAAGGGCTCTGAGATACTGGACGAGTGAAGAGGGGACGGCTACCTATCCATTCCATCCACCTGCTCTCCCTCCGGCTCCGGTTCACAGGTGAGTCTTTCCACTTTCATTTCTAAATGAGTCGCCGGAGGGCTGTGGAGAGGGATTCTGAGGGGAGCTGAAGTGATCTAGCATGAGGTAATGAGCACTGGCGTGGTTAAGGAGTCAGCTGAGCCCTTATCGGAGACTGGCAGGCTCAATTCCCGGGTGCCGGCCTCGTGGCATGTAGAGATTGCTTTTGGGGCCACGAGGAAGTCCGTTTCCACCCCCATCTCAGTCACTTTGGACCACGTCCAGGTGGACGGCACACACCCTCAGCTCGCTAATTGTACTTGATGACCCAGCAGGCACTGACCAGCAATTACACGCTCCGAGAAGCATCACATATACACTCCCAAAACACAGGTGGACACTTGGAAACACAGAGGAGAAAATGGATTTGTTTCAATTTAGATGTGCAACACACACACACACACACACACACACACACACACACACACACACACAGGCACATAAAAGCACCAGTCTATGTCTGTCTGTCCATAGCAGTAGGCCTGGCTTTCTCAGCTCCTTTTTGGCACTGTGTGTGTTATTCCAGAGAACCTTTGCTTAGGATTAAAGGAATACTGCAATTAGTAAAGTAGGCAAGTCAATTTAAGTAAAATACAGACTTTACGTTTTCTGTGCGATTGCGTTGTTCAAAACACAGGCGCAGGGACAAGAGGCCCCCAGGAAGAGGCTTTAGTGGAGCGAGTAACATGCTCATTAGTTAATTAATTACTTTCGGTGCACGAACATTGGGGAAGGTTGCTAGAGATGCACCGATGGATCAGCTGATCGGTTTGTCTCATATTTTAGAATGTAGAAGTCACTTTTACACTCATGTTGTCAGTGTAGAAATGCTTCAGTGTGAGTGAAGAAGAAATAAAGTTCACAATCTGTCACAACTAAATGAAGCCGTGGAGGAACAACCTCAAATACAGTTGCAACAACTAACTAATCAGACACATTCCCATCATGCTGCTCAGAGTAATCACAGGGACAACATCACGGAGCTAATCCGCTAACGTTGACGTAGGTTGTGTTGATTTGCATTATGATGCGTTCAAGCTCTTCTCAGTAACAAGGAGCATTGGGTGAAGGCAAATTGTAACATCATCATGATGCATTCAAATACAATCCTGTAAAATGTAGATTTTGGAAATAAACATGAATAAATCCAGTTGCTTGAACGAGACGTTTTCACAGCCTGTTTAACGTCCTATAGCTGCAAGAATTACAATAGTGTTTTTATGCAAATAACCACAATAGATGACAACAACAAAGGTAAAAGATAACATTTAGAGTATTTGATTATTTTTAGGATAGTTCAAGGATGCTGATAAAAAAAAGTTAGTCTGGAGCCTTGCTGTCAATAGTTCTTAAAAAGAAAATCATATTCAGTAGGTCAGACCTTAAAGAATCAGACGTTGGAATCTGTAATTCCGACACTTTTTATCTGAAGTAAATGTAAATATTTCAAATTGATGCTAAGTCAGCACTTAAACCACACAGTCATTGTGCTGGAGTGTAAACCAGCAAATGTGTTTCTGTCCAAATACTTGCGTGTCTGATTTCTGGCAGTGTGACCTCAGTCTCGACAGTCATGGTGGAATCCATGCAGTAAATCCAGATCCAGGCCTGCATGCCTTCTCTGGGACATGGCTCATTAGAAGCCACTGTCTTGCCAAGAAGATAATACAGAGAGAACCCCTCAGCAGCCTCATGTACTGTGTTCATTCTGATTCTGAGAGTTTCTGTTGAGCCTGTTGTTCCTCTGTGCAGGTGTGTAAGATTAGGCAAAAACAATCCTCACATTTAAACTGAGCATGAATGGTTGCAGTGTGAAAGCAGCCTTAGATCCTCCTGGCATTCAGGCCCTGATTAGCAGATAGAAGTAAACAGAGTTGTTTTTCTCTCTAAAAATGCTTGGAATAGCAGAAAAATGTGATTCATTTCCCCATGATCACTTCGTCCATAACCTGATCCCTGCGTGTTGTGGCTGTCCGCTACACTCAGGCTGCCCTGTCCTCACGAGATAATCGGATTTGCTGTGACACCTGGCCCAGACAATGGTTATTAAAGCTGGTGTGTGCTTGAATTGACTATGAGTGTCCCCATGGCCAAAAATGGGCCCCTAAATCACGGAACACACAAGAAGCATTGTGTTAATACTTGCAGGTGAAGTGATTTGCATTAAATGTCAGAGACCTCGCCATTTCCTTCCTTGGCACCGCTGAGCATTAGCGTCATTAGCAGCTGAGTAGTGTGTACTAGGGTGATCACGAGAACCGATACTTCTGAACCAAGTCCATGCCAAAATCATGCAAATGTGACGGTACTCGTTTTTACAGAAGGTACTGTAGGAACCGGGGGAGGGGGGCTCGAGACTGACGGTGTCTAAAATCCAAAAAGTCACAGTAAATAACACGTGCTTTAACAGCGGAGATTTAAAACCAGAAGACACTCTCTTAACCTCAGACACTACTTTCCCATGTTTGGACAGCTCTCTGATTATTGCATCATTTCTAATAAACGGTGGCACGTTGGACACAGTAACTTTCACTTCCGGTGAGCTGAGAGGATAAACGGGTAGGAAGTTATTGCCCACCTCGATCCCGCCCTCCAACACCACTTCCACAGCTTCTATGCTATCTAAAAAAATGACCACAGCGTTGTTCATCCGTGCTGCAGACTTCACGTAGCTCCCCTACTGCCAGGCTGCATTCCTCCACTGAACACCTGAACAGCGGCAGGATCTTCACGCCGTGTCTCCTGGTCAAATCGATCAGGCCCATGGTGGCGTTTAGCACGCCGACCAGCACGCGCTGACCGACTGCAATCCGCTCACAAAGACCCTAAAACCCCCTAAATGTGCACACAAACCCCGTGAACCCTGCACACTACACTACACTATCATACCCAACATTACCCAGTGAAGAAAAAGATCGGAAAAAACACTATTTATTGCTCTCAAACACGCTCCGTCAACTCCATACTCCTTCCACTCAGAGAGAGAGAGACAGAGAGAGAGAAAGAGATAGAGACAGAGACAGAGAGAGACAGAGACAGAGAGAGAGAGAGACAGAGAGACAGAGACAGAGAGAGAGAAAGAGATAGAGACAGAGACAGAGAGAGAGAGAAAGAGACAGAGAGAGGCTAAACACTAATTTATGGATACCATCTCCAGATGCGGCAGCCTCGGTACATTGGTTATCTGGCTAAGGACGGCGCCCTGTTTCTGTTCTTGGTTAATACACATCCATACATCAGACTGCAACACGAGACGCCCATCCGCCATCTACTTCCATCACAGCGAGTACCAGACGGACAAAAGCAAGCCATGTTTCTGTGCTTCTGCTGCTCCTCCACCCACACGGCACGTATCCTCCTCTAATGTTAATAACCTGTGTGGGGATTCTCTGTCTGCCAGGACCTTCAGACTTCAAGCCAAGCCTGAGATTGTTATGGCCCTTTTTATATATTTTTTATTCGCCTTTCCTCTGACTTTCTTTCTGCTCATCACAACACCATTTGGGCTTAGAGGCGAGGGCCCGCTTTCATTATTTCACTGTTGTTTTGTATAGATTTATTTTTGCTATGGAGGCTGAAAACAAAAAAAGTAGGTCAGGCAACTTTAATATTCATGTCAATAGTAAAACACATTCCACGGCGAGCAGGTAGAAACGGTAAAAAGTTACAACCTCAATTTTGCAGAACAAACAAAAAAGAGTGAGAACACGAGATGTATTGCAAAGAAGGAATTCTTATTGATTAATATGTTTCATTTCTGCGCCGTAACCTTGTTTTCCTCCCTGGCCAGCTGCAAAACAATTCCCCCGGTTGTAACTTTTCACAACATAAATACTGGGCCTCTCCAGCCAAAAAATAGAAAGAAAATAGAAAGAGAAGAAAAAGGGAGCGGTGGTGGGGGGGTGGAAGACATAAAGAAAATAAAAAAGGGTGAGGACAAAGAGGGAGAACAGAAGACGGAGAGGCAAGAAGGAGGAATGTACAGCAGACCTGTAGAATAAGAGAGGGAAGAAATAGGGAGAAAACAAGTGAGACAGAGACAGAGAGAGAGAGAGACAGAGAGAGAGAGATAGAGAGAGACAGAGACACAGAGAGAGAGAGAGAGCGAGACAGAGAGAGAGACGACATTTCTTGGCTCGTACTTCCTCTCGTGTGCAGGCCATCTTAATGAGAGCCACATTTAGGTCAGCGCCGGTTGGCTTTCTCCCTCTTTTCCCTCTTCTCCCCCCCCCCCCCACCCCTGAGAGCACCAATAAAAACCAACACTGTGTGGTTTGGCTCTGAAATTACAGTGATTCAAAAACGGAAAGAAAGAAGAAAAGGCAGAAGAAGCGTTTTGAGTGCAAGCAAAAAGAAAGCAAGTTTGGTGATTTTAATGCTGCTGGTTTGAGTGTGTGTGGTGAGGGTCAGAATCAATATCATTCCTCTCCACAGAAAGGACACTTGTAAACAAGAGACTCAAGTCTGCACTAGAGGAAGCACTCCGAGGCTCGGCCTATACTTACGGAGCAGCAGAGAAACCAAATACGAGACAGAGCACTCAGCACATGGTTCCGCTGCTATGGATTGCTAAGTGAAAATAGATTCCACAGTGGGGCTTGCCTTTCTTCTTTTTTTTTTCCAACAGACGGCGTGAGGTGAGGAAATGGGTATATTTGCCAATGAATGAACCCTAGGTTCATTATTCTGGGCAGAATGGGGACATCCATCGTGCCACTCGGCTGATGCTGGACCAATAATAAATGAGAGCGTCCTGATTGGAGAAGTGTGCTGTGAAAAGTGTTTTCTAAGACATGACTGAGGGGAGATGGAGCAGGGAGCTGCTGTAAAAGATAGATGAGTTAATAGAGAAACAGAGGAAGGGAGTGAATTGACAGCGTGGTTTTAGAAGTATGTCAGTGCTTTTGTGAGACTTCTTGGAATACACCACAAAGCCTGGACTGATGCAACATTTACATTATTTTATACAGCTAAACCAATGCTGTATAGAGACCCAAAGAGCTCAATATTGAAGACATAAATTAGAAATGAATAATGAATAAAATCAGACAAAATAACCTTTGTCAAAGTGTCCCTGAGCAAGACACTCAACCCCCTACCGCTTCTCAGCATCCCACTGCTCCCAATAAGCTAGGGATGGGTTAAATACAGAGGTCATTTCATGTATATCTACAATGTATATGATGACTATAATAAAATTTAATTCCATGTTATTTCATCCTACTTATTTTTACGATCCAACAGTTTGTAGAAGCTCTTTTTTTTCATTGCAGCAGAAAGTATTCTTTGTCAGCTCTTTCTGTTTTTTTTAATGGCTTTGTCTGTCACTCAGTCACTCAGGGAAATATCTCTCTCTCTGTCTTATTGACTGCCTCTTTGGTTCCCATTGTTTTATTCATTCAACCAAAGCCTGCTCAATCGTGACTGGTCAAATACTAATCAAACCATGCAGTCAACATGGCCCTTCATTTCATCCTCCAGCATCTGGACTCCGGATGACACCACCCTCATTGGACTCATCTCTGGTGGGGATGAGTCCGCTTACAGGTGGGAGACTGACCATCTGGTGACCTGGTGCGGTCTAAACAACTTGGAGCTCAATGCTCTAAAGACAGTGGAGATGGTTGTGGATTTCCGGAAGAATGCAGCCCCACCTGCCCCTATCACCCTGTGTGACTCTCCCGTCAGCGCGGTGGAGTCCTTGCGCTTCCTGGGCTCCATCATAACCCAGGACCTCAAGTGGGAGCTGAACATCAGCTCCATCACCAGGAAGGCTCAGCAGAGGATGTACTTCCTGAGGCAGCTGAAGAAACTCAACCTGCCAAAGACAATGATGGTGCACTTCTACAGAGCCATCATTGAGTCTATCCTCTGCTCCTCCATCAGCGTCTGGTACGCTGCAGCTACTGCCAAGGACAAGGGCAGACTGCAGCGCATCATTCGCCCTGCTGAGAGGGTGATTGGCTGCAATCTGCCATCTCTCCAGGACTTGTTCGTTTCAAGGACCCTGAAGCGAGCAAGAAAGATTGTAGCTGACCCCTCTCACCCTGGACAAAAACTGTTGGTGCCCCTTCCATCTGGCAGGAGGCTGAGGTCCATCAGGACCAAGACCTCACGCCACACGAACAGTTTCTTCCCGTCGGCAGTCGGGCTCATTAACAGAGCCCGGGACCCCCACTGACTCTGTCATCCCCAGGACAATTTCCTACCGGTCACTCCCCTACACATCCCTTCTAGGTTCTTATTTAAATACACTCAACACTTTTACTTTTACACTACACTTACATTTCACTTGTTTGTAGTCGTTCGTGCACTTTATTTTATATTTCACTTTATTTTATATCGTACTTTATTTTATATCGTACTTTATTTTATATTTTACTTTATTTTATATTGCACTTTATTTTATATTTTACTGTAAATTTGAATATGTTTCTATTTTTTGCACTGTGTTGATTGTTGTTGATTGTTTAATGTTATGCACCACCCATCATGTCAAATTCCTTGTTTGTTCAACATACCGCGGCAATAAACGGTTCTGATTCTGATTCTGAACTACAAAAGGAAACCAGACGCTTCCGATGCCAAACTCCTGTCCCGTTGCCCACAGATTACATGTGAATGCAGAATGTGGGTTTGTAGACATTACCCTCTTTGGGAACGTGTGGGGACGATGTACGTGTTTATGGGTGGGGAAGCGAGATCCAATCAAAAGCGCTCACTGGAGATGCATTCCAATACCAGGTGTGAACTGACACACTTGTGATCAGATCACCCAAGACCCATGTTGATGCCAGGTGTAAACAGGGCCTGTGAATGAATCCAGCCTCCAACACACGGAACATCTGGACCACTTGATGAAGAAAGCAGATGTCTTCATAGATGTCTACACATCTTGTTCTGTCTACTAATCATTTTGTTCTCTCAGGTTGATGTCATGCCAAAAGTTCTCCATGTTCCAAACCGTCCAGCCAGAGACAGGAACAGGTCCAATGGCAACAGCAGCTGATGTGAAAGCAGCATGAGGCATGGTGACGTAGAAATGCGAGGAAAGCTGAAGGTAAATGAGCAATGAAAGAAGAAAAACAGTGAAAGGGCCTGATTCAGAGATGGCATGACTGCAGAACAACCCACAGAGCTACGAGGAATACACCAAGAAGAGACACGTCCAAGTAAAAGCTCCCAGCGATGTGTGTGGATGTGATGTGGAGTCTAATTACCCTGTAATGGAGGCAGGTGTTGTGTGCTAATTAAACACACATGACCGCCCCTCACACACACACACAGGCCTGGCCTTTGTCGAGCTGCTAAATGAGGGAAACTCAAATCGGTGTTTGGCTGCAGAGCTTTGGCCCTGGACGTGTCGAATAAGCCTGACTGTGTTAACATCAAGGGATAAAAGGGATGAGTCATGACCGTGTGTGTGTGTGTGTGTGAGCGCTTGGTTTACTACACTTGTACGAACCTTCGGCAACGGCATGTAACTGTTGAAAGAAGATCTCTTTCTCTCGGTACTCTGCTGTCTCCGATAAGCATGTGTGAGTGTCTCCAGGTTAAAAGCCATTCGTTGTGGTTTTAATGGTTTTCTGTGCAGAGCTTCTCTCCAAGTATAAATGACCACGCTGTTTCAGGTGTCATGATGCATTGCCAGCTTCTCCACTAACGAGCCACAGTGGTGATGAGCAGCCATGCTGGGCTGGACGTGACATCAGAGCTGTACACACACACACACACACACACACACACACACACCAGAGATGATCTGTGTTTGTGATTTCCGGCTGTTTTAGTGGATCATGAAGAACAACTGGAAACATCTGCACATTTGTGGGTGGGTAAGTTTTACATTTGAGATATGAAATCTGCTAAATGAAAAGGTTTGTTATCTGGATGGGTTACTGCTGAATCCTGGCCACAGATCATTGTGTTTGGAGTGTGAAGGTGTCAGGATGCTTCAAACTACATGCCTGTTGCATCTGGCCTGAGTCAGACAACTCTTCTGACTTTCTGAAGGCAACAAGCTGTCAATCATTCACACAGCGACAGCTAGCTGTGCAGAGGGGAGAAAGGAGTCCCTCTCAAGCTCCTTTTTCCTTTGCTATTCAACTATTTCCATCACTTTTCATGTGAAGCACTGAGTGCGACATTATAAGTGCTTGGAGCAGAGGCTGTTTGAAAGTGTGTGCCGTTATCTCCATTGTGTGAGTCTTTGCGTCTCGTCCCTCTCTATGATGGCAGGCTTACTTCAAGTGCGATCGTTCAAAGCTGCTATAAACACTTTCAGACGTGGATTGCCACCGCTGATAGCACCGTGAATTATCTTCTCCGTCTCAAGGTCCGATTTAAAAAAGAAATACACTTATGATATTACAGCGCAAACACACCCATTAAGTTTTGCAGCTGATTGTAGTTATCCACGTGGCAAAGTATAAATGCTGCCTTTGCGCCAAGAACACAGCAGGAAGAATGACAGAGAGAGAAAAAGACAGATGAACTGTTGAGGGGCTGTATCTGATCAGAACTTTTAGATTCAAATCGGATACAAGGATTGGACTATTCGTCTGGCAATCGGTACATCCATTGACATGACTTTCAGCGATGATTTGGACCCGGCGGGTCAGGAATGGCTGCTCTCCAGGACGTTCCTCACTGCACGGTCTGCAGCGAAATCGGCAACCTACCCGACTCCTCTTGAAACACGGACGCAGTGTGCAGAGGTATTCCTCAATTCTTTCTTCAGGTAAGGAATTTAAACCTGTCAGAGAGAAACCCTATTTGGGATTTAATATCCCAGTCTGTCAGTAGAAATGCTTCAGTTACCACCAACTCTCTGAAGAAGGTAATCATTTCACTTTAACTGCATAGTATTAGCGCCGATCCGAGTGAATTGGACTGATTTTGCAATGAGGCTCATTTGCATAGAAAGGGGCAATTTGTTGCACCAAATGGGAGCAAAGATTTGCTTGGCAGCGCAGTGAGTTTCTTTTTGTCTTATTTGTGCACTTTTAGTGGCTGAACAAGCCGGGCAATCCTTTTGTGAATGAAACCCCGGGGTGTCCACTGCTGATTGCTTTGAGAGGCAAGGATGTGGTTCTAACCAGGTTCTAATTGCTCCAATGGAAAAGGTCAAGGGTAAAATAATATCGGCAATGTTGGATGATAAATTCTATCTTTGCTGATATATGACTTCTGAAAAAGCCCCAGATTACATTGGACAACAACATTTTAAGGTTCATTACCATATCTACTTACCATATCTGGTTACAGTTAATTTAAAAAATAAAAATAATTGTTACAGGACGAGCTGGTGATGTTCTATATTTATCTCTCTCTCAATGAATAAATCATGTCTCTGTATCTTACTCCTCTGTTCCTTCATCACCACGACCACAGACACTGTAGATTCACTTTTGGTGTTGGTCCTTTGAAAAAAATATGTAATAGTAAATCTGACTTTTTAATAGTTAAACATTCGCTGTTGAATCGAACAGATTAACATATGTGTAGTTAAACAATAGTTCCACTGGCGCAGTATTGTAGTGTAACATATACAGTACATCCTCATTTTCTGTGCTATATGCTAATGCTAACTCAAAGGTGCAAAATATAAGATTGCCTCTCAACAGCTCTCAACATGACAACGCCTGAACCGGCGGCTAGAAGCTAACAGTGCTAACAGTACAAACTACAGCAAACGTGCTGACTGAGCTAACAGTGAACCTGAGGGAGAACCGGACGGAGGGCGCATCTCTCCACTGTTGGCGTAGGAGAGCGGTGCAAAGCGGCGGTCATGAGCTATCCACTGGGTCACGCTTACATGCACTAACATGCCCTCAAAGCTATGACAACAAAGCAAGCAAAAGCTTTGATTCCAACACACACAGAGGGTGAGTGACTGCCTCCTCTGCTCAGGTAGACATTACTCCACTGTATCTATATATTAATGCTCCTTTCATAATGAAAGAAGTCAAAATGGTTTCTCTGCTGCAGTGACTATCAAAAACAGAAACAAAACGATCAACGACCAAAATCAATGAAGGAAAGAAAGAACACGGCAAGAAGCTTTCCACGATGTGGAGACACTTTTTTTAGATGGCATATGAAAATCTTGAAATACAAACACTTCCAGAAACTCAAGATGAACTGAAAATCCAAGAGGAAATGCTGCATAAGAACTGTGAACCTTGGCTAGCAATCCGTGGCTCTTTCTCTTTAGACTGTTGTAAATTAGCCTTCAACCAAGCTGGTGCCAAACACCAAAGCAACAAGGGATGATCACCCAAAACCTCGCCCTGACCTGAAACTACTCCTATTGCAATAATAAACCCAAGTTATAGGCAAGAAGAGAAGAATGCTAAAACAGTGTTTTTCTATGCTCATGAGGACATTTGGTCACAGTGAAAAAAGAAGCACACAAAGATTTACACACCCTCCTGAACCCTGACCCCAGATCAGATGTATGAGTGAAGCCGATGGTGGATTATAACATAAAAGCCGGCGACATGGAACGGAGAGTAAAGGAGTTCCTTCCGAAGTGGCTTTGGCTGCTCCCTGCACTGACGGCGGGCAGAGAGCTGGTGAGGTGACAAATTAAAACATGTCCTGTGTGTGTTTCCTGCGAATTGCATGATGAATTGTTACCTCGCTGCGAGCGCCGAACTCCCAAAGAGCCGCAAATCCCCAAAACAGACCTCCAGAGTTTGCAGAGAAGCGTGGAGGGGGGTGCAGTGTGGAGAGGAGGACGCCTGCAGCTATGGATAATGTAATAACAACCATATCATCTACAACTTCTCAACATGTAAGGCTCTGTCCCCCTGTGTGGGTGGAGGGGTTAATGAAAATGTGCTTATGTAACCCTTTTTCACATAACTTCAGACCATATTCACTGGTACTGGAAGAGACTCAGCGCTGCAGTTCTGAGCTCATGTGAAGCTCCAAACCGTAATACAGCATGTTTAAGGCTCTCTCTGTGCTCTTTAGAGGACATGGCTGCTCTGTCCTTCAGATATCATGAATCTGTTATGAATACTCTCTCTTTTATAATGTTCCACTTGCATTAGCAGTAACTTAACAGAGCTCTAATATAAGGCAAAGAGAGTGAACAGTAAACTCTCAAACACTCCAAACAAACCGCTGCACGCTGGCGAGAGAGGAGATTCCACCGCACACACACAGCAATTCAGGAATGAGGATAATTCTGATGGTTATGAAACTGTGATGTTGTATAACTGCGGTTATGTAACCCAGGACACTTTAACCTCACTGACATCACTGTTGGGATCTGACTATATAGCTTCGACATGTGCTGTGGAACAAAGAGAGTCAGGCCTTCCCTTTTGCAAGCAAAGGTTTCATCCTGATTGCAGTTTGAGCACCAAACCCCAACTCTGAAGAAATTCACATTAGGGTGTGAGTTTCCTCCCCGAAATGCCACACTGCTCTCATTGGACGAGAGCAGGGATGCCGAGGCGGGACCTCCGGTAAGACGATCTTGCTCCCCCAAAAACTATGCATTCCTGAAGGTACCTGAAAGCAGCGCTGCAATCTAATTGGCCGAGAGCCAAGACACCCCAGGACCCCTGTGGTTCAGCCACTGTTCTACAAAACTACCTGCAACCCCCACCTCAATGCTTTTTCCCTTCGACCTCCGTCGAGCTAGGGAGCACACCAACGTTGTTTCCCTTTTCAACCAAATCCTAGGTCTAACAGTTTATATTCGCTGGCCGAATATAATAATAATCTATTTTATCTTTGTTCGTATCCACGAAGCGAACCCTTTTATTCCTGCAGAAGTGAAGAAGCAAGACTTCTTCAGAAAGAGGGAGAGAGAACTTCCACTCTCCACCAAGCGCCTCGTTTGCTCCGGCCATAAGGACGCGAAAATCCCTTATCCAGATGACAGCGATTCTCTCCTACCGAGAGAACACCCCCCGCGGCCCGCGGCCCGCAGCCGCGCTGCCTGGGCCCAACGAAGCTCAGAAGAACCCCCCTCAATCACCACGATTGCATCATACCGTAAGGCGAAATAGAGTCTGGGCAGAGTTAGAGAGAGTTCATTTGTGTTTATTTTATCTTGTTTGTGTGCTTAAAGTACTGTTAATTTTTATAACGTGGTGTATGCTTTATGATCACCGACACTGGCGATCCCTGAAATTGCTAGTGTTGTGTAGAAGTTAGCGTGTATTCTATGCTACCGTGATTCGTGTTGAGACAGCCGCAGTGAGGTCGAAGTTGCTTCTCATCAGTTCAGGAGGTCAGAACCGCCGGCTGAGACAAAGAGTCGCGGTTCTTGCTCCCCTGGCTGAGAGAGCAATCTTCCGTACTCCCGCACGGCGCAGAGGATCTTAATCTTTTGTTTTATTTCATTTTGTTTTGTTCCTTTCCCTTCTCTCTTACTAACACACACACACACACACACACACACACACACACACACACACACACACACACACACAGCTTTGAGCTAATCTAGCTACGTG
>NW_022280109.1:450432-482757 GCF_004355925.1 Anarrhichthys ocellatus | reverse complement strand
CCCCCCCCCCCCCCCCCCCCCCCCCCCCCCCCCCCCCCCCTCTTTTCAATTGTCTGTTGATTTTAGATAGCGTGCTCATGAATGTGTGGTTGTTGTTAGTTTAGATATTAGTTGACTAGATCATTAGTATTAGAACGTAATAAACTCTGTTATATTTTAAAGAGCAGCTGTCTGTGATTACTTTGTGCATGTGTATTGTGATAATAGCTGTATATGTGGTCTGTGCTCGAACTTAAACCTTCACTTTCACTCTGAATGTGTAATAGTACTCAGACTATTGACATTGCGAGTGAACACTAATTATGAGACTTAGTTTATCGTTTGGTTATTGGTCCCTGTTCGCAGGGTGGTGCCCCGTTATTATTAATAATCATTAATAATTGTTACTGACATTAATAATTCTATTGATGTCAAGAATTTAGTTTCTTAGATGCTGATAACCCAAACACGCTCCTTTACGTTTCCCAACATAATGGTGCTCCCTTTTTGAGGCTATGTTATTCCCAACATCACTGTCCATTCCCTCCACACTGTGTCACAGCTGTGGAATGGCTCACGGATTGTTATTTGATTCTGCATATTTACATGTTTCCCATAAAAAAAGTAAGCTAGGGAGGGACTTGAAAAGCACTACTCTTAATCTTGACCTTACCAGACTCACTCATTAGTTTCTCGGAGATAAGTCATTGAGCATGAAAAAAAACACTCATCGGTTAAGAATTCTGAGTCAACTTTGAGCGAAAGGACAGACTAGTGTCTCCATCCATGGCCCTCTGTGTTCTCTACATGCTTCAACATAGCTGCACAGACAGCATTCACTACCTTTGTTGCAGATGACACACAGATCTATGTGCCAGTAATGACCAGTGAAGAAGGCTTTTTGCATCAGCCAATCTTGTTTTAAATAATTCTGTAATCACTAAAACAAATCTGAGAACATCTGTGACGCTGCCGTGTGGTCCGCAAAGTGTAAAGCAACATCATGTTCACTCTGCTGGGGACCATGCCGCCCTATTAAGACTTTCAGAAACCTCTCTGGCACTCATCCACAACAGCTGCATATTTTACTGTCCTTTGGGCTTACACAATGATTAGGTTGAGCGTGTGACTGACAGTAGCTGGGTCGCTGTAACGCGTAAATAAAACATGTTATGGCGCCGCTGTAGACGGCAGTATTAATTCAAACTGAAAACATGGTGGGATGACAAGAAACACATCTGGTGTGATTGTCAGGGGTATCTGCGTGGGTAGGAAAGGAGATTCACCCTTTTTGAATGCACTTTGTGAATATATGGAAGAGGTATGTTCACGTTAAAATTAGGTGTAAATTGCAAATCAATCACTAACAACTACAAGGCCAGCCCAAAACGCTGTGCCCACTTATCCTCTCTGTTAATTCTTCTATGCAGATGAATGTTTCACCATGTTATTAAGGAAATAATGGAAAAGGGAGGTACTATAGCATCGCAAATTGCCTGGTGCAGGTGAGTGAGCATACACAGAAAGACACACAACACACACACACACACACACACACTACAAAAACAAGCATTTCTTCCAAAAAGTAATAAATGACAGACTTGACTGGTTATGAGGGCAGAGGGCTCTGACAGCTCCAGATGCAGGAAAGGAGACCTGCTTTCAAAATAGCTGGTAACTAACAACCAGCCATAAAAAAATATGAATAAAAAAACTGCAGACCAGCAGGATTCTTTCCTGAGAATGAAGAAGCCGTGAATAGTTAAAAAAAATTGCAATTTTAGTTTTTGATGAAACTCATTTCCTGTCCCCCAGAAACAATAACATAGCAACCGTACCGTAGAGTTATTGAACTGTGAGCGAGCTGGAAAGCATCCCTCTCACTGCACACATGATCATTGACTGTGTTAAGTTTGACCCAACAGAGGTATACAGGAATTCATATTTGTTATGTGTCTGTATTTTGTGAAACCCTACTGAGGACTCTCATAGATCATATTTGGTTGGCTGTGGCCGTGTTTCTAGTTGAGCTTTTACACCAAACATCTTTCCCCACACAAACATCTGCTGACACACTCATGAACACAGCTCATGACCTCGGTATGTATTTGGGTTATCGTATGTTCAGTTAATAAACTTGCGACTCTATATATGAATGAAACCCTGTCTGACCGATGCTGCTCATTTCTTCTAGGGTTCTAGGGTTCAGCCACGAAATTTGATGGATTGTTAAATCTTATCAACAGTGCTCATTGTTCTTTGCTCCAATGCTGGATGCTCATTGGTTGTTATATAGCTGGTTACCTTGCCAGCTGCAACGCCAATTCAGTTCCAGCTGACAGTTTGTGTAAATGTTCTATTATACTATACTATACTATCTACGTATATAACATACCATCAACTGATCGCTACATGACAACTAGTGTGATTCGACAGGCTGCTGGTGACTTGTTCATCATCATGGAGAGTTAACAGCACATGTACATACTACTTGCTGGAGTATGTAGATACACTATTACACTGTCAAATAATACTGACTAAATGTACAGCAACCGCTCACGTTGTTGCAAACGTGCCATTTCTTCCCACTGAGCTTTACTGAGCACATGCCAAAGAGATTACATCATCGTTATGTTCATTGGGATGAGATGCAGAGATGTAATTGATATAACTATGTATGTGTATCAATCTGTGCAGTATAACACACACTTACACATCAGCAGTATGACAATGTACATTCCGTGACAATAATAAAGTGCAGAGTAGAGTGACTTTGACAGTGTAAAAGATGAAGTACATGCATTATGGAGTGTATATGGGCTAGTGGATGACCTCCACTCAGTGTCAACCTCCAACCCCCTGCAAACACACAGGAGTCCAACTTACTGTCACCGACTCAGGCTTTGACAGAGTACCATCCCACAATGAAATACAGAGCTTTTCATATCTAAGACTTCCAGCCAAATGAGCTGCTTCCGCCTCTTCTCACCTCATTTCATCGCTATGATGGATTCTCTGGTGCTTCCTTCTTTACCGTAAAACCGTTGACTAATTCACACATTTTCATATGAACGTGCTTATTCCCCAGATCAGACAATTCATTCACAAAATCACTTTCTAACAAACACGGGCAGAGCAAACATCCATACGCAAAGCCTGTAGAAATGAAACGGAATTGATATTACGGCATCAATCTTTACCTAATCCATTGTGTGGAAAGAGAGGCCGATTGTAATTACCTCCAACTCACTTTGCTCTAACGAGGGCCAGCATTCACATCCCTCCTTACCTTTTCTTCCTTTTTCTTCCAATTCTGCATTCTGCAGTTGAATACCAGCCACACAATACCAACGGCAATCAATTTCCCATCATACAAAAGACCTTTGGGGGCTCTCCATTTCATTTTCAAACAATGCAGTCCAAGAGCATGGCTTGAATTAAGATGTAGCACTTGGCTGTCTGCTGTACTCTGGAGATGGAGGAGCAGATCAGTGCTGGCCAAAAACTGCTAAATAAGACATTTGAAAAGAGTAACAATCCTTTTTATATCTGTTAAGTGCTCATGCTGTCCGATCACTGCTTCCGGTTCTCATTGAGGACCTGGGACAAAACCCAAGCCGGTCGATATAACTGAGCCCAAATGCGACATGACAGGATTATCAGGCCGGAGCTGGAGCAGGCTGGCTGCAGATTCAGTGTCTGCGGGCTCCATGTGCGCTCCAAATGTTGCTCAATTTTCAGGAAAGTGGGTAGAGAGCAGAATTTGGAAGCAGGGAGGACCCTGGTGTGACAGACTCTGAGCTCTCTGTGCAGCTGCCTGACTTCCTGGAAAAGGGGACATGACAGATCTTCCTCCTGCTCAGCGTCGTCTCGTTCAGGTCCTGGGAATTCTGTCCTCACCAAAGCTGCTCACTGAAGAAGTCTCCCGTCCCGTTAGCACTGCTCCAACGCTGGATGTCAAGGCTGCTCGTAACCTTGTGCAACCTTGTCTCCTATAAAACACATCTCTCTACTAACGTGCTAGGGAGGAAATGTAAATAACTCCACAGGCCAAGTCAATATGTCTGGGAACTGACTAACTGGAGCCACGTAATCCGCTAGTTCAAACTGGCATGCACTCCTTACTCCCCGAACAATCTCTCGGAATAAGGAAATGGTGTTACTGAATCTATATAGCAAGTTGCAAAAGTGTTAATCCTGAACGCTTCCAACATTACATTTTTATCAATCCAATTTCAAATTATTGGTCAATGCCTAACCTATCATATTTTGGATCAGGTCAAATGATCTTCAGGTCTATTCTGATTGGCTCTGACTATCCTTGGGTCCTTTTGAAAAGGTCAACCCATCCCACATCCTGCATCACGTTGTCTGAAGTCTGTAGGGACATTTGCAAGAACCACCATCGTCCCCAAAGCTCAGCGAAGGGCTTAGTGTTTGAAACAGAACCAGACGTAAATGCTTTTGGTGCCAGGAGCCCACATTGTAGAGAGAAAACTTTGCAGATATGTTTATATACTGTATATATATATATATATATTGACGTTTGGGTTGGCAGTGAACAGTTTTCAGACACATTCCATGTGAGCATGTTCACATTTTGTTGATAAAACACAATCCAGGCGCTATTATATTTCCTTCAAAATGTATTTTTCTGATGTAAATGTGCTTTACATTGAACTATTTCTTCGGGTTTCCCCCGTGACACCCCAAACAAAGCTCATCCAAAAGTCAGTGTGGACAAAGATGAATGTGTAGGAGGGAACAGAAGAAGGTTCTTTATAAATGTGCTGCCTGTTGGTTGCTGGGCAGTCAGCACCCGTATCTTGAAAAATAGATAGATAGATACAGGAAGGTGCTAATCCCGAGGAAAGTGATCTGATTTCTGCAAGTTGTCATGGTGAATCTAACAAAGAAGTGCTTTTTAAGTGAGTGTTTGGCATTCTGGTGTGCTGGTGTCATACTCCATGTCTTTTATGAGTCACGGTTGTGTGCGCCTTGGCATCTGCTTAAAAAAAAAAGGCACACTGCTCACTATTCAAACAAAAAATGTGCTTTGAAAACAAGTCATATCCATTTGTGCTCCTTGAAATATCCCTAAACCCCAGCAGACTGACATCTTGCTGCTCATTGTGGAAGATGTCTCTGTATTCTAAAGAGAGCCTGATCAAAGGAGCCTCTCCTATTGGAACAGCACAGCTGTAGACTCTCCCTCCATGACGTTCAGAAAGCCGGCCCTGCTGCGATCAAAACAACACTGCCAACGGATCCACCCGTGCTCTCTTTCACTGCCGTGGTACATCTGTTAATGTCTCGCTCCCCTACCTTGCTCCACCCAAAACACTTCATTATAAATAAACTGTAAATCCTTTTATCCTCCGAGCTGGCTTCACTTTCTGATTTGAATGACAGGAACATGAGCACCAGCTAAATAAATAGCTGTGATTGCGTTTAAAAGCTTAGTTTAAGACCTTGAAGGCATTCTTTATGCTATATTTAGATGTGCCTAACACATCTTTCTTCTTGATTATGTTGTTGGATATATTTTGCTTCAAATAACAGCTTGCATTGCTGACTAAGTTTGAACACAATGGCGATCAGACCCAATTCATTGCAAAAGACGTGATCCACAGTCTTTAGGAGCAATTTGGGGTTCAGTACCCCGTGGAACCTTCCACATGTGGACTGGAGGAGCCAGGGAACAAACGGACAATCTTTCCATTAGTGGACGATCTGCTCTACTTCCTGAGCCACAGTCACCAATTCTGAAAGAGTTTGACAAAAGAATCTCAGCCCCGGTCCACTTACTAGCTTGTTCCAGAGCTTTTGATGGTGTAACATGGTCTTCATCAGCAGATGATGTTCTCTCCATTGTAATGGAAGGGTATAGGTTGGAACCTTTTGTGAATGCTAGAAGCTCAGCATGAAAGTCCATGCGTGAACTTGGGAACAGTACTTGTCAAGAACAATCCAAACTAGGTGTGTAAGATAGTGTGACACGAATACTTTTCATTTTTCTTGATGTTCTTGAGTAGCATACAGGGGCTACAACTTCATTTTATTGTGCAACCCTGAACAATAACAATAGATGAACCTTGACGCTTCGGGACGTGCTGTATTTTCTCAATAAAACTAGTAGCTGGAGGTTATATATACAGTATATATATATATACTGTGGTTTTATATCTTTTGCAAATCCCTTATTATTAATGCAGTTATATGTGAGAAACGGTGTGTTCAGTCTTCATTATGCTACTAAATCTACCTGGACCTTTGTTGAGGAGATTTTAGTTTGCCGTAATGTTGACAGGATGATCAATAAATGATTATGTAACTGTCTAGAGAGGCGTTGGCAAATGTTCTCATGTAAATGCTGTTGCACTGAAGGAAACAGGCCACCAATTGATAATATGTTGTCTCATAAAGGACGGGGAAGGTTCTATTGATTCATTTAGACTGCACACTCGGGAAGAGCCGCAGTATGATTACAACAGTCAATCTTATATGTCTTCTGACTGAGATCATTTCTAGAGAATTAAATTAGAGCTGAATGAAACTATTCATCAGGTTGCTTGAGTCGCCCTCATAAGCCCTCTGGACCCAATCCTCAGAATCCCTGATCTCTTTAAGAGCATCTCTTCTGAGAATCAGACCCACGAAGCCCTCCAGCAAGATGTGAACAAGCACGAGGGATTTAGAAGATATCATCTCCATGTTTAAAAAAACATTAGAGGAGGATTTTGGGATGCAGTACAGGAAGCTGTGTTGTTCCTTATGACTCCTGACCAGAACCAAGGCTGATAAGAAGGATTCAATCTTTCTTATGCATGTTGATCTGATAAACAAGCGCTGATAGATGTTTGGTGCTGGATGACAGTAAAGAGAGCGTCAAAATGAATGTCATTACTGCTGTCACACTTACCGAGGACTCTTAAATCAGTCCAAGGGCCGTGGCCTATCATGTTCATTATCAGTTTACCCACACAAAACCATGAATCACAAATGTGTGAACGTATACATTAACAATTTACACAATACACAGAAGAGCATTTTGAGCCACAGTAAGATATCTTGACTACCTGGACCTTTGTGGCCTCTGGATGATGATTCCTAATGATGGTGGGGAGCCCTGACCTTTCATCTACTGCCACCATGAGGCAGTAGATCAGATCAGAATCAACTTAAGGATTCAGTTTGCTACAAACAATCTGGATTGTATGACGTGTCACCCAAACTCATCTAAAGGTAAAACGCGGATATCATGTTCAATTTCTCACATTTATCACAAACTCAATTTCATGAAACTCTGTTCACAATTAAGCGAGTTCCAGTCAATTTTAGATAGAGTTAGAGAAATCTATCTCTCAAGACGCTCCAATATGTACACGCAGACAAGTTAGGTGAGAGTCTTGTGATTGGTTGGCCGGCTCCGTGTGAAAGCGTCTTTCGCCAGACGGCCGTGACCCCTTTTACACAGAGACTCACAGAGACATGACTGAAAGAGTTCATTGAGAAAAGATAAAAGCACTATATACATGTCCGAGGATTTTATAAAGATGGCAAATTGGTTTTAAATGCTTTAGAAAGTCAAATTGCTTACAGGATATTCAACCTTTGCTTGAACTGCATAATGCATTTAATACTTGACTTGTTTCTTTACAAGGCTTGTGTAAAGGTAATAAAGTAGTTTATGAATATAAGAATTAAGTTCACACTTGATATATTTTGATATATCTTCAGTATATTTTTTGTGCGCCCTCTGGAGTTCTGCAGAATACGATGATCAGCACGTCGAGCATAACAGTGCGTGGTAATTAAAAACTGCAGCCTGTAAGAGCAGAATGTTAAGACTTAGGTTGAAAAGTAAACTGTCAATTTCATTTGTGCATCTGGCCACCGGCGTCATGTGTTGGAGTCCAGATGGAGGCTTAGTGGAGACGCTTTGCCAATTCATTGCTCAACAATAGTCATGTGTGGAAGGAACCAGATGTACACTGGGGATGAGCAGATCCAGCATCGCTTCACATCTCATTGTCTATCAGGAAGCAAAACAAACAGTTTCAGCACAGCTGTGTCTCCAGCAGTCCTCGAAGGGCACTGGGGGTCAGTTCCATTTGGATTCATTAAATGCAGTGTGTCCATGCAATACAAATGTAAGGCTTGGAGTGACGTGTGTATTGTACACTACTGCAGTCTCAGGGACATTCAGGCTCTGTAATCATACCGAGGAACAGAAAGTAGCAGTCGTACATCCTTACCGTGATCGTCTGTGGAATCTTTTTACCCATCGACTTTGCATCTTTCATGCCAGGAGATCACTGCTATGCTGCGTTAGTATTTGGATCAGCTGTCAATCAAACCGTGCACGCAGTACTGCGATACCTTTCATCTTCTGTCTGAGTTTGTTTTGTTAGTGGCACACTCTTCTCTTTCTGATGGCGGACATTTTGCTTTGTAACAAGTCAAAATATCTGCAGCGAGAGATGTTTCTCCTGGCTCAACGTGAGGAGAAGGTGGTACCTCGACAGTGACAGCGCCGATACTCGTAGAGGATATCAGATCGTTACGTTTGCATCTGGAAATATGGCTTCATTTATAACAAAGGAGGGTCTGCTTGTACAAGAAAATATTTACACACCACCTCATCTGTCCCCCAAAGCTGATGGTTATTCAAATGGAACGTGTCACGATTTATGTTTTGAATTAGTTATTTATTCTGTTTTATTGAGATGTTCTGTGTCTTGCACTTTATTTCCTGCCTTTGTCTGTCTTACCCCTGTGATGGTCTGCCCTTCCCCTAATTAGACACTGCTGCGTTCAATCACCTGCACCTCCTCAGTCTGCTTCACTTCACTTTCTGCCCCTGTCTGTTCCTCTCGGGATCGTCTGCCCCACCCTTAATTGAAACCTGCTGTGTCTAATCACCTGCACCTTCCCTGTGTATTTAAACCCTGTGTGTCCCTTGGCTCAGTGTTCGTTCGTCTTTGGTGTAACCTGGTCCGTCTTTCATCTGCCTGCCATTTCCTCTCGGTACGTTTAGTGTCTGCTCCACGTTGCCGTGTTCCCTGTTTCTTTGGATGTTTTATTTTCATGGACTTGTGATTCACACGTTTTTGTGTTGAACACTTTTTTGTTACTTTTAAACCCACAATTATCCAACCCTCCGTTTCCCGAGTCTCCCTGCATTTGGGTCCAGCCCTTTTTCTGGAAAAACCTTACAGAACGTGAATATTTAAAATGTAAGGTATTCTGGGTTAAGGTGATTAGTAAATGTAATGTGATTCATAGTTGTAACAGCAATGCGGTGGTTTTGAGTCAACTGTATGAGCAATAAAATGTATATGGACATTTGTTTTTCTCTTTTACTGTTATTATTTCCAAGTGTTTTACCTCTTAAATATAAGTGTGTGTTTGTGTGTGGATAGTGTGTCTCCCACAGCTCCTCACAATTCAGTCCTTTCACACAATATCAAATAGATATTAGAGATAAATGATGAGCTGTTTACACTACACTCTAAGCAGCTTATATTGCATCATTAAAACTACTAATCACAAGATTAAATAAAAATATGATCTTATCATTTGAATTGTTTTTATACAGAAAACACTACAAATGACTTGAACAAAATCAAAGGATAACATTTAGAATTATTGTTTACACTGAATTATTTTTGGATCCTTGTAGACCAGCTACTATAATAAAACAAAGGGATCTGTATCTGTTGATATGAATCATCAATGATCGGCAATTAGTATCCGTGATACGATCCCAACCGTGAGCTTTATGATCCGTTTCACCACTAGCGTTCATATGTACTTAAACCATGTAAACCATGTACTTATACTTAAAGTCAATACTGTGTAAAATCATGAAACACATTTTAAATTGGATATTGTGCAAGTGAATTAACCTTCTACTGCAGAGCTGTGGCTGTTCATAATAGGACGCTCATACAATCTTGATATTCCCTCATGCAATATTGGATACATTCACAATAATCAGTTATCTGCTGCATTATTCAATCTAAAGCAGGGTTTGCACAGTGGAGAGCTGTGTTGAAGGTTCGTCCAAATGTTCAAATAGTCTGCCTGACATGAGCAGCACATGAATGACCATTTGTAAAACACAATCTGGGGCTTTGAAGTGCAGCAGAGATGTAACTCCAGCTCTCTGCCACCCCCACACAGCCGGCATTGTTGTGCTGTAACGTTTCAAATGAAGACGGACAGCTTGGATTGGTGAGCAGAGATTTAGCATGCTTTTTACAAATGCAAACATCGGGACAATATCTGGAATAAGGAGTAAAAATTTTTTTATTTAAAAACCCAAAGTCCACAGGGACATATGGACGTCTCTGTTTGAATTATTAAAACACTAGTTCACTCAAATTACAACAAAACTGTAATTACTGCATTACTCTGGATAATCCGCAGAACGTGGCGTCACTGGTTTCGTAGCAACTATTGCTGCAGAATCTTTAGATTTGATCACCACAAATGAAATCAATTCATCTCCATTGTACATGGGTGGAGATGAATATCTCACAACCTGGACTAACATTTAATACCCCGAGAGGTAAATGAGAAAACATGTTTTGTAATTTAGGGGAACTAACCCTTTAATGCATGAATATATAGAGCAAAAAGAGGATGCAGCTGATGAAACACAAGAGAAACGAGTGAGTTTCTGCTGACTTCTGCAATCTGTGAGTCTCAGCGTGCGTCTTCTCATACCGTCGTAAATGTTGTGACAGCAGATGTCTGTACTTTCACACAGGAAACACATCTGCTGGCTGTTTGTGGCTGATAAACACCGACAGAAATACTGCAGCAGTCAAATTCATGTAAACAAAGCAATTTCAAATCTTGCTTCAGGTTGTATGTGAACACGTTAGGAGTCCCCGTGCAGGCCTGTAGCTTCCATTGAGGTCAGCTCCTCTATCTTCTCTCTGGCTCCTTGTACTTTTTAGAGGAGCATGGAGGAGTTTATATTCTATTGTTAAAAAATGCAAATGTTTTATCACTGGCAGGGTGGAGATTTAAAAACCACATCTCAGCATTATCTTGGAAAATGAAAGGATGCTTTTCTTTCTGGGTCTGTAGTTTCTAATCATGTCGAGATTCTTTTCTGTTTCATCTGCTACTGACTGCAGGGAAATAGGAGGAGTTTATTGTGTTGAGTTTATAATAAGATGTTCGGAGGAATTTCTCTCCTTCATTTAATTCATATTTGCAGAAAATATAATTGAGCGTGTGGATTAGGGTGGGGGGGCACTTTGACCATGACAGTATTGAGGTTCATTCATTGCCATTGTTCCACACAGGGTTGCACAACCAAATGCAGCTGTAGTCCCTTTATGCTGCAGAAGAAAAGCAAAGAACAAGAGCCAGCTCTTTAGGCCCAACAGTCTCTGGTCTACTGTTGCATTCTGGTTCATTCATTCCACTTTAGTAAGACCGGCTGGGTAGCAGAACGACTCCAGCTCCAAGCTGCCCAGCTGTTATAGTCTTCCCTCTCTTCCTCGGTGGTGCTTGGTCCAGCTGGTCTGGCTGGCTAGTTGGAAGATAAACCCAATCCCCGGCTTCCTTTTCCGATGTTGATGAGTCTGTCTATGTCACAGGACACACTTGCTCCGGTAACAAAGCGAAGTTCATGGGAGCTACTTGTTGCCGTTTCTCCATGCGCTGCACCACCGATGTATAAATGCTTTGGCAGACGCTGTACTATCAGGAAATAAGCTTAAATCTAAACGTGTACAAAGATATCAGCACTAAGAATCAATTCAAATGTATCGCTCTGAGGTGAAACCCCAACCGTGGCACACAGCGGTAGGAAGGAGGGCGTGGCAAAAATACAGATAGCAGCTTATTGCCGACTTCGCCCAATGCACACACAAGCAGAAAGGCAGGGGAGCGTACAAACGCCAGATGTACACAAAGGAAGAGGGAGGGGAAGAGCAGCTCCTTTCTGTCAGGACAAAGAGATGAGCAGCAAACATGTCATCTGCTTCTGTCTACATGTTGATAAGCCTGCTTTTGTTTTCACGACAGCGTGTTTGTACATCGGGAAGATAAAACCACTAAAAAACAAGCAAGTGTCAGTCTCTCTTTGCAGCCTGAATACAGATTTGAGATTCAATGGAAAGAATCATGAAAAACAAGAAAAGATATATTTGGACCAAAAAACATTGATAAATATCTTAAAAGGTTATATTTGTTCAATCATTCAGGAACCAAACCACTTTCTCGTCTCCGTGCTCCACCTCATCAACATGTAGTGGAGGTCCAGAGGAACATGAGCTGTGGGATGTCCAGAAACACAGCAGCACTGTGGAGACGTTCGTGTCTCTTCCCTTCAGCCCAGCAGTTCACAGGACAGCACTGCTGAGACAGCTCTGCTTCTGTCTTTGTTCAAAGAAAGAAAAGGCACGATGGGGAGGCAGGGATGCTTCAACTTCTGCTGATTTTGTAAAGCAGTGTTGTCTGCACGCCACCAGCACAATAAAGCCTTTGATCTTCTTCACAAAACGCTTTCATTAACTGTTAATCTGTCAATCTTCCGACCAACACTACGCAGTGATTCATTTCAGCAAGGCCAGGCCACGGTGCTGATGGGGCAGCGTGTGGACGGTTTAGCTCTACTGTTTACCTGCTGATCGCTGCAGCGGAGGATGAGACGACGGCCGCTCTGATAACTTGCCGGAGGAGTAAAAACCTTCCTCAAAGTATTCTAAAGCGCTAAAGTGTTTTGGTGGTGTGATTATACATACAAGGCGAGGTATGATGATTTTGCCCAGACTTTTGTCGTTAATTGGGTATATAATATGTGTGGAGGATTAATTATATTTGTTTATGAAAAGTGCATTCTACGACACGCTGTATGCTAAACTTTTCTAAAAAGACCCCCTGTGGGGGGGCTCTAGGTACCAGAAGGAGATCCCCATTAACGTCCCTTTGCCGATCATTGATGATCCATACTGGCAGATACAGATCCCTTTGTTGTTTGATTACAGCAGCTGGTCCGACATCAGCTCTAGATTCCACATCCATGACGGCTTAGGGCTAAATAGCATAATGATGAGTCATGGAGACATGTTTCCAAGTTACTCCAGTAATTCCACACTTATTTGGTCATGAAAAGGGAGAAAGGAAAAGTGATGACTGAACGGAAACATCAAACTATGTAGAAATACAGAGCACAGATGAACAAATGTCTGCTAGAACAGACACATGGCTGTGTCTAAGCATTTGCCAATGGACCACTTCTATCACAACAGACAGCTAATAAAAGACGACCATTTGGTCCATACTATCAGAGAAATGATCTTGTGTTTACAGAATGAGTTGACATAAATAATGATCTAATTTCACTAATCACTCAGACCACCAACCAGCTGATGGTTTACTTTAGAGCAACTGAATGAGTGATTATCACGTCACTGGTCACAGAGGGGATCCTTGGGCCATAGTGGACACTACTATCTCAACTCAACTCGTTTTCATACAGTGAGGTACAGTGAGTAAATGTTTGTGGTGGAATGACCGAGGTGAGAAACAGTATGTCATATACAGGATGCAGCTTCACTTCACAGCCACATATTTAGAATGACTGCATGAGGCTTAACAGCAAAGTGCACTGTGATGAGTTGTGGCCAAAAACATAAATATTGTAAACAATAAATATAGGTTAAACATCCAAAGTGATGAGAAGAGGCACAATGTGTTTTATAGGGCTGGATACAGGCCAGGGATTACTATCAAAACCCTGATAATTGATCGGTGAACTGATCAATAATGTCTCATGGAAGCCTTTAGCTTTAATTGATTCAAAGGAAACAACTTCTTTCTTAGATGTGAATTAGCTGGGCTTCAATGGGCAGCTTTCTGAGACCATATCAGGTGAATCCTAGTGGGTATCATCAGTGTAATGTGCATGCAAATGCTCCTTTGCATAAATGCAAGGCACACACACACACACACACACACACACACACCCCGTCTGCACCAGGTGTGGATCCATGTGTGTGCACTCCCTAATCTCCGGGCTGAATGTCATCTCCATCTCCAGCGCGCTGGTGAGGTGAGAGATGATCTAATCACCAGGGAGACGGAAAGTAGAGGTGCGGGGGGGCGGGAACATGGCGCAGAGCTCTGAGCACACAGAGAGATGAAAAAACGAGGCTGAGGAGGACAGAGGCCGCGGCCAGTCTTTGAACTCCCCCGACAAATAATTGAAGGATAAGAGAGTATAAAGCTACAACAACAAATGGTGATGGATGGAGCCTCTGACACTGAGCAGCTTCCTCTGTGTATGAGAGGAGAGGAGGTGAAAGTGAGGAAGAAGGTGAACAGATGTCCCCTTAATGACTCTGTCACACCTTTCTGATCATTTCCTTTCTGGACATGCAATTAGTCAAATCAAGTCCCCACTGGTGAGTCGGGGTGGAGTCTCCCAGCTAGCTATATCTGTCAAAGAATCCATGAGCAATCCCAATGACATGGCACATAACCTCAACGGTCAGCGTGGTCTCACCTTTCAGGCCGTGCAGTCGGCGAACATGGGCAGATGACGAGATCTACATCCAGCAGACCATCCGCTATGTGGACGCACTATTTAGGTTACAGATGTGTGTCACTGTAGGCCGACTGTGTCAATCTCTGTCACACAGTGCGAAAAAAGAAAAACACAATGCATTCGAATACTGAAGCTTCGAAGCATTTGGATCACTGGCCTGGCCGATTATCGGCCATGACATTCAGTATTTTTACGATTAACTGGATTTATATATATATATATATATATATATATATAATTACCATGATACCACTCTGTAGTCTCACTCATGTCCCACCCACAGCACTACCTGACTGGTTACAGTTCAGTAAAAGCCTATCACTGCTGATGAATGCTGAGGTAGAGGCGGGGAGAGAGGGGCTGCTCTGGTGAGGAGTGGAGCTGTGTGTTGACTGTAAGGCAGCAAACAAAGATCAACAGAACAGGTTGATGAGGCGTCTGACCTGAGTCGAGGTTCCGGCCTCCCTCTTGCTCCGGCTTTGAGAGAGCCACTGTGCCGTCACCGTCCTTCCCCCCCGCAGCCCTGCAGGACAGAGATTAACAGGAAGTAGGGCTGCGTATACATAGACTGTAACATTGCATGAGAGGCAGGTCAACACAGACAGGTTAGACATCATCAGGGTCAACTTATTGCTCAGTGCTGTGTCAGTACGTCATTGAGGAAGAAGAAAGCAAACAGTGTTACAATCCAGAAAGAAAAGTGCACTAACCCCAGTTTTGATTTCTAAAAAGACATGAACATGGCATTACATGCTAGCTGTTTGGAGATTTTTCCCTGCAATCCTCAGAAAAAGCGAAGCTTCAGACAGATGGACCAGTCGGTCTCAATCAGGAGCCGATGGGAGAGAACAACTAGTCTGAATATCTTACCACCTGTGGTCATCAATGTCTGGGAAATACTGACGCTATACCGATGTCAGGCCCATACTGACTCAAATAGCTGGATCTAATATTGGATTTAATTCCTGTTTTGACCAAGTCATTGTTGGACAAAAAGGTTTACGCCTGGATTGTAATTCGTGTTAATTCAGAAGATTTTTTACCAAGTTACTGGTGTATGATTTATCATTTTAATCATAAATAACAACTTGGTCAATTTAAACCTATGTATTTATTTGTTACATTTTGTTAATTAAGGCCTGATGTTGCCTCACACAAGGAATGATCCTGGTCTCTTCACAGTGAAGTATACAGCTTAACAATGAAGCTCTGCTGTCGGATCACAGCTCGATATCGGCTGGTACCCAAAGCTCAGGTATCGGTTTCAATATTGCGACTGAAAACGTTGGACCAGACGCATAAAATCATGTGTAGATTTACGACACTAATAGTATATTATTACAGACGGAGGAATATTAAAACCTCTTGATCATGAAAACAGCTCAGGAGCTGCGAGTGCAGAAACCCTTTAAAGTCAAGTCAAATCTTCCTCACACCTACACAAAGGCCTATCACCAACAATCTCTCTTATCAACAGCCAATCACCATGTGTGAACGCTGTCTGTCTGTCTGTCTGTGGGACCATTTTGTCAGCGCGTAGCATCACTAAATTTACATCTGATTTCAAAATATGTCACAGTCATTGGACCGTGTGTCTCCTGCTTGGTCTGAGTCAATGTGCCGATGCAGGTCTGGAGAATAATGGCTCCCATTTTCACTGAGCAAGGATCTCAACAGGATGACTAGATTAGCTCGGATGAATCATGAGCCCACTTCAAATTGACAAAACCACTTCTACCGACGGCGAATTTAAAAGAGAGTGATTCATATGTGTCGGCCCGGACCAGCTCTAAATTCTAGCACAGATGGCATTGGAACATCCTTTTGTTTCAGCAGAATAGTAATGACCAGAACGGAGGACTTTCTAGAACTTTCACTTCAACTCTGGGGAAGATTTAGCTGATATCATCTGGAAGACGGAACAAGATGCAATAACAGTGTAATGGACTTATAAAGACTGCGTTTATCAAGGATTTGAATCAAACACACACACACAAGAACACACTGTTGGCCAAGCACAAAAGAAGAGAGGATGATTTTATAACCATCTTGCTTTCCATGTTTACCGAATGAATAACAGAGAGGGGGTTTAAACCAGATTGAGACCAAACCAAATGAGAAGCATATTTACTTTCCAAAAGCCATTAAAGACAATCAATAATTAGCTGGAGACTGCAGACACAGTTATTAACCCGACAGCAGCAGGACAGCAGGCGCAGCATGTGTCTTTATTGTCCCTCTCTGGAACAGTGTTTCCTCCCATCTCCAACGTCTGTCTGCCACATAGGAGCCAATCAAGCCGCCCAGAGCAGGTAATGAGGAGCCAGACACAGAAACACGGAGATGAGCGTCAGTCTGTCTGCGTGACACTAATGTTCACATGAACTACGGCATTCAGTCCGTTGTGGGGGCATCAGGAACATGAAGGAAAAAGGGACATTATTCTGTATCATTATTCTGTATCGGAGACAGAGGATCCTGTTGATTTAATTTGATGATTTATATTATCCTTAAATATTGTACATGATCCAGTTAAACTTGGGTAAAAAGTCAATATTGTTAAGCTCAAATTGAAATCGTAAATCAAACATTTTAATATCTCCTCTTTTTCTTTGTTAGCAAAAGGCAATGTACAAAACATGCTGGTAGTTATTTAGCTGAAAAGCAAATAGCTTTAGTTCTTTGGATGTCATTCTATGACTTTTAGTCCTTAAATATTAGATTAATTTTTGCACTGATAAGCATTGTCGTTTAGCAAGTCCAGGCATGTTGCCAACCTCAGTGTGTGGACTCTTACTTAAGGCCCAAATCATTTCTCACATTTACACACTGATTTTCACTTGGACTAGCAGGCTGAGGTGACAAAACACAGCAGACTAGAGACAGGAAATGATTGGATTTTGATTTATTTGAGCCGATATGATCCATTAAAATATGCTCAGCTGCCTCTGATAGCGATTCTAAGGATCAGCTCGGGAAATCTCTATTTATAACTTCTCTCCTGTAAAATAGTAGACTACCTTAGAGATGCACTGATTGCAATTTTTGTATCCGACCTGCCTAGAACTATAATTGAAAAGAGTGGTTATTTGCATAAAAACACAATTCAAATGATTAGGAAACAAATTATTGTATTTTTATTTCAATATGTGCTTTGAAATAAATTATGTATTATAATCTGCTTAGAGTGTTAGGAAGTTAAACAGCTCATAATTCGTCTCTTCTATCTATTTCATGTTGCTGTGAAAACATCTCCTTCAAACTGGATTTATTCAAGTTTCTCGCCAAAAACTACATTTTACAAGATTACATTTGAACACATCATGATAACGTTGTAAGTTACATTCGCCCAATACTCGTTTTTAGGTCGATGTCCGTTAACATTAGCTGTGTAGCTCTGTGCTGTCGGCAGATGAGCCGGTCACTGTGCTTACTCCCACACCAACATGAGACTGACTGGTGAGTCATCGGTCATGGAAAAACAGCTGAAAACCGTTTGGTTTCAATCGGCTGCCGATTGCTTATAAGGTCTTGCAGAATACTGCTTTATGCTCATTGACTCAGCAATATTATTGGTAGAATATGTCTGCATTTCACACAATTGATGTGGAACTGACAGTCAATGTGCAAACTCTTACACTCACCCTTTAAGCTAGCATCCAGCTCAGCTTACTGAGAAAGTCCATCACACTGCTTTATCATTTGTGCCCAGCAAAGGCGCCTCACGAGTCACCACAGGCCTCCGCCATGTTCTTGTCACATATGCTCCTAAAAAGCATCAAATTCCCACAGGGCCCTGAAAGGCACTCGTCACTCTCTTTGTCGGTACAGTAATCCATTAAGCTCTCATTGTCAAGTGTGCTTTGTGCATTGTGCAATCTGCATAGCTAAATTATGCTTCCACAAAGGGAACGGAGTAAGCCATCCAATCTGCTGGGGTATGTGCTCGATATCAAAAAGAAGCAACCCAAGGTGAAATTGACTGTGTGATCAAATGCTGACAGGCTTGTTTCTTCAGGTTGGGGAAGATCAAATGCTTTACCTCCGCGGCAAAGGTCACCATTTATCAGCGATAACACTGAAAGGAATCTATGAAATGTCAGCAACACTTGGCCGGGCATTGCCACTGACAGGGAGGGGGATCTGTGACATTTGAGGATTTCAGAAAAGGGGAAGGAAAAATAATGAGTTGAGCTGAGTGGAATGAAAAAGTGGATGTCTGTGGTTGCTTAAGATGTTGATCTCGATCTTTTTTCCGTCCTCTGGAATGGTGCTGCACACATCGTCCATGGTGGGACATGCTGCGCTCGTAGTTCCACTGCGTCTCCCCGTCAGGAAGCAACCACACTGACCGACGACAGCAGCACAGAGGAGGGCTGGAGCCTGTCCTCAGTCACGATGTGTCGACATCAAGGTAAGGTGACGGACTCAGCAGGTGTGGGTCGTGCATGCAACCAGAAGGATGCAGCCATTTTCATATCTTCAGTTTAAAGCACATACATGCCTCTCTGGTGCCAGACTCACCTTTAGTGCATAGCTGTGATCAAGTCATTTGTTGTGTTGGTACTACTGCTACTAAACAAACCAGGGTTGTTCCCATACAGATCCTTGGATCAGAAATGTCTCCTATACAGTCTGAATACTGGATCTGGTATCGGTGAGTGAGTCTCTGCACCGATCCAATATCACGTTATCATATCCTTGATCGGCTTGTTTACGCTACAGAGGACCAACATCATGTGTAACTCGCTAGCTGATCCATACATCCTGCCCGATCGCTACTGCACATGTGCAAACTAGGACTACACACCTGTGGTTGAACACTCTCTTGCAAACTATTTTTTCCCTGATGATGCTACATTGTGAACAACAAATCTGTGAGCTCTGAGTATTAGGCTGCGGCAATAATATCTTGTCAAATTTAGCTTTTGACAAGAAACTTGAATGAATGCATGGTTTGAAACAGTAATATTAAATAGATATTAGGCCTGTTGAACCTTTTTCATGTTTTTAACGCACCGACATCAGATTGGTACTCAGCTGATACACCAGTTCAGGTATACTGTATATCGGAATCCGTATCGGTAAGGACAAAATGGTATCGGAACATCTCTAACACAAACTCAATCAGTCCTCCTCCACTGGAAACAACAGAAGGTTGTGACTTCGTCACAGAGATTAGCCACCGCCTGCCAACTGCTCATTCAATAAAAATTGTTCTACATCTTGATTTGGTTTTGCTTCATTTTGAGAGAGGAGTTGCCTGATTTAACCATTTCTATTTCAGAGTCAATGATAATTGTTGTCATTATGCAACAACAAAATGCAGTTGTAGCCCATTTGCTACAAAAGAGAAACACAACAAAACAAAACCAGTAGTCCATTCCTGTAGGCATCAGGAGGAATATAACAGCAGCAACAAACCAAATCTCCAGGCAGATACTATGGCCGACATCTTAACATTTAAAAAATGTAACATCAGGGAAACATTGTCCCATAACCTTTGATTATGTTTGAGAACCAATCATCGTTGATTCAAACAGTCTGCCACCTTCTGTCCCACCAGAGTCCTGCACTCTGTCCTGTGGTCCGCCCGTCACAGTGATTTTGATCCGAGATGCCACGATGCCCGGTGCAACCGGACATTAGGAGGTGCAGATTGCAGGTCCTAGCTGAGTAAGCTTAGCTTCCACCTCTGCTCCATCTTGACTCCACTTTCACTGGCATTTGGTCTGGCAGGTCTGGCTTGGTGGGCGGTGATCTTCTCAACGTCCACTCCACACAAATGAACTCAATCCCAATGGATTCTTCTCCAATGTTGATGAGTGTATTCTGTCATATGCCATAAGTGCTCCATTTTCTTCTTCTCATTTATTTTAGTTGTTGAATTATCATGTCACATGAGTCAGTGTCGGTTGGGGCTGAAGACTACAAGTAGCACGCAATTAAGAGCTTTAAGCAGAAAGTATGTAGCGCAGTGTGGTTGAACTCTCGTCATGGTAAGCAACATCTTTTCCCCATGTTGTTGCTGCTCTATGGAAGCGTCACAAGCGCTGATCGCGGTTACTTTCCAGATTTAATGGAGAGTCAACATCTGTAGCTCCACTCTCCTCCCCCGAGCCCCCGCCGCTGAATATAGCTCAGAGAACAAGAATGCATTCCTCTTCACTTCATATGGAAAATGATGGTGATTGCAGCATTCACTTTGAGCTCATAGAAGAACTCTAATGGCAGAAATATGGTATTGATCTGAGAATGGAAAATAAGAGCGCTTTGCTCAGATACAGTGGTCTATAGGTCCTTACAGTGGCCTTACTGCTTTTCACCTGCAGTGTAAGGATACAGTACACCTTACCTGATACTGTAAATGTGTGGTGGAGTGGCCCAGAAAATTCAAACATCTGTATTCAATATTAATTCACTGCCAAAATCTACAGATGACACATTGGTCTGGAGTCTCTGTGGCTAAGGCATCCTCTCTGCAGAAAACATTAAGGCGGGCTAATAGCTTCAGCAGAGGCATTAGAGGTTGGCGGGGATGACGCTCTCCATCACGCCGCTCCCGCTGAATGATCGACTGTGGCTCAACGAGGTTTTGGGGCGCTTAATAAACACCAGGCAGATGCGATGCCCGACCTCTGAGTCAACAAATCACCGCTGTTCTTTGCTCCACTTCTCCTGGCTGCAACCCTTCCACGGAGTCTCTTGTGAAGCTTTTCAATTATGAAATCACTTTTTGTGACAGTGTGTGTGTGTGTGCGAGTGTGTCTGTCAGGTGGTACATGTATGCAGAGGATCAGGAGAGGCGAAAAAGGATGAGGAGGGCCACTCCTCTAACCGGGAACCTAAACCTCATTCCTCAGTTTAGCAGAGAGCTCATTGGATACACCGTCTTATCCGCCTGCTCAAACGCCAACCGCGGGGCATCCGTTTACAGTCAGAGACACAGATAGAGCCCTCTATGGTAAATGATCTTTTAAATGCTGCCTTTCATGTCTCGTTCCTCACCGCTCCTCGCCGTCCTGTCTCCCGTTACAGCTCTGTTAGCACTGCTCGGTAGTTTTACGTCAGCTTGTGTGGAGGCGGGGGCTGCAGAGCGCCGAGCGGCTTCAAGGTTGCTCAGCGTTCTGACCTCTGCAAGCACTCTGAGGCAGAAGGACAATGAGCGGTCAGACAAAGTTTGAGTGAGGCAGTTCAGCATGTCTTCCGAAACAGCTGCTCCCGGGTCCAAAGAAAATCAATTTCTGTTTAAAAAGGTGTACACTGAGTTTTTCAGCTCTTCTACAAGTTGGTTCGCTCCATAAATTGAAAGTCTCACGATGGAGAAGCGTTAAGCTCGGCCTCTCACAGCTCCTGAAGGAACAGCAGCCCACTTTGCTGGATGTCAAAATCCACATTCATTGTGGAGCAGTTTAAAGTCAACACTGACACAACCGGAGGACAAATTGTACTATATGATGTAAGCCACATTGGACTTTTGGGAGTCATTAAAGACAGTGTGCCACTGTATTTTGGTTACAATTCTTGAATTGGCGCATTCAAGGGATTAATATCAAATATATGCATTTATATTATGCAAAAAAATCAGCTGATATGCATCATCTTAAAAGCCTAGTGTCAGTTGGCCTCTTTTGACAATTCTGCCTCCTGCAGGTTCCCTCACTAAAGACTGAATCAGTTAAGCTTTAAGCCATTCTTCTGGATTACTGGGCCGAGGGGCATGTGATGTTAATGCAACGTATCAGCTTTAAGACCAGGACTTTTAAAGGCTGTCTGTCCCAGTTTCCCTAGTCTTTCTGCCCTGAACTATTACAAAAAAAGATTCAAAAAGAAAAAGAACACTTTCCTCCTCTTTATCAGGTCATTTGTCACTGCTGTGTCAAAATGCATATCCATCAGGGATCATGAATAAAACTATAATGAAACGATGCAAATTCATTGCCAGCCTTTAACTGAAATAATATGACACAGCATGGTCTTTGTTCATTATGAGACATTTTTCGGTCTCTGTGCTACTTTAATTCTTACAAGAGATGATTCTAAATGTCTTCCATCGGTTTGGAAAGACAGAGGAAGACAATCCACAAAACGTGACATCATTTCATTTTCTTACCAATGTGAAATCAAGGTTGAGTGATTATTCAATTTACTTCCAGAAAGCACATCTAATAAATACCATAATAACTTGAAATAATGAATCACTATTCATGTCAACTCCCCACTGAAGTGTACTACGTAATGTTTTGAACTCAAGGTGAGAAAAAGTTCCTGTAAATGAGATGAAATTAAAGTAAAGAGCGGAGTGTGTAATTGCAGGAGCAGAAAATAGCATATGGATAAAAACATTATAAAGAAGTAACTATAGGTAATTAGAATAGAACATATATTATCAGTAGCAAATGAAGGGTAAGGGCAGCAGAGAAATGTGCCATCACCGCTGCAAAGACAGTCACAGCACGTCCTCATGCTTAATTGTGAAATCCACCTTTAATTGCCGCGAGGGTTACGACTCATTTTCTCCACCTACAGAAGATTAGACCGCTCAGTGACCCTTGAGAAAATGGTGAAACTTCTAATAACTTTGCAAGAGTGAATGCTCTCAGAAAAAAGAGCCTTTATTTTTACACGAAGGCTTTACATTGCTTCAACTGTTGCTGGTGTTTGGCTTGCCGTTTATTCTTTAGGAATTTAGTCCATGTGATTATACGTAATTCTAAGATGCTGAAGCGCAAACGGGACGGGAGGTTGATGAGTCCAACAAACAGCGATCTTCAGCCAGGAGACCGCTGTTCGTTCCCCATGTGAAATGAGACGTTAACGCTGATGTTTTTGTCACGTAACTTTCGTAATTTGGAAGGGCACTTTCGTGGTTATTTTAACCCAAACAACGGTCTTTTCCTAAACCAAACCAAGTAGTTTTGTTGTCTAAACAGAGCTAAGTATTTCACAGTCTAATGAGCACTGAACCACATTGCTGGACAAAGTGGCACCTCTTAAGGAAAGAACCAGGGCGGCCTACAACACTTCTCCGTGGATGACAGACGCTGTCTATAGCCTGAGACGGAAGTGCCGCAGGACAGAGCGGCTATGGAAAGCCACTGGGCTAGAAGTGCATCGCACTTATCTCAAAGAGTTTACTTTAATGCTGGAGTAAAGGAAGCTAGAACTGCTTATTTTGCCAAATTAATTTCTTCTTCAAAGAGAAATCCCAAGATTTTGTTTGACACAATTAATACAATTGTTTCACCGTCTGTCTCTACATTAGCATGCTCTTCTGTTGATGATTGTAACAAGTTCCTTAGGGTTATTGATAAGGTAATAGCTATTAGGTCTGGTATTCAGCCTGGGATTTGGTCATCTACCTGTAGCTCCTCTTATTGACCTACTGTTCTGGACTTCAAGACCTGATGGACTTAATCATGAAAACAAAGCCATCATCTTGCCCCCTGGATGTTATACCATCCTCTCCATTTCAGAAAGTTCTGCCAATTATTGGCCCTGCTGTAACATCTATCGTTAATTCCTCATTGTCTACAGGAATTGTCCCCTCCTATTTTAAGCATGCCACTATCCAGCCTACATTAAAGAAACCAAACTTAGATCCGGCATTGCCCATGAACTACAGGCCCATATCAAAACTGCCTTTCCTTTCAAAAATCTTGGAGAAGGTGGTGGCCAACCAACTTACTGCTGCACTGGAGAGACACAACATGTATGACAAATTCCAATCTGGGTTCCGTAAAAAACACTACTGAAACCGCTCTCCTGAGGGTTTCAAATGATATTCTCATGTCTTCTGATGCAGGTGACTGCTCTGGTTTGGTACTTCTCGAACTCAGTTCTGACCATAACATCTTGATTAAGAGGCTATGTGACTGGGTTGGCATATCTGGCATAGCGTTAGACTGGTTTACATCTTACCTCGCTGACAGAACTTTTAATGTCTCTGTGGGAGATTTTGTCTGTTACCTCTCCAATGTCTTGTGGCGTACCGCAGGGCTCGGTTCTGGAGCCTCTGTTATTTTCCTTATATTTGTTGCCTTTGAGACGGATTATAAAAAGTCATAATGTTTCCTATCATTTATATGCAGATGATATTCAACTCTATTTCTCATTCAAACCCAGTGAGGTAACTAGGCTCCTGGACTGTGTAAATGCTGTTGGAGACTGGACGGCAGAAAACTGCTTACAACTCATTGCTAATAAGACGAAGGTTCTCGTTATTGCTCCAGATGAAGTTGTCCCTATGATCAAGAAGAGTATTGGTCCACTCCCCTCTGCTGCCACTTCAAACTGTGTAATCTAGGGGTAATATTTGACCAATCAGTTTCGTTTGACCCCCATGTTAAGCAGCTGTCCAGATCCTGTTTCACCTAAGAAATATCAGCACTTTGAGATCTGTAGTATCAACAGCTGAACTAGAGATGAACATACAAGCCTTTATCTCTTCACGCATTGACTACTGTGCCCCTATGTTTTGCTGATTCCGTGAATCCTTTCCAGAATCAGCTCAAGACACCTGTTTGAACTGGCGATTGTGTAAAACTCGTCCTAGGCCTGCTTTTAAGCCATGTTTTAATTTTGTTCTTTCAGTTTTTTGTGTCGTCCTAAATGTAAACTTTTGGTCCTTACATGGTCACTTTGTGTTATTTATGCTTGTAATTCCACTTCGCAAAATATTAATAAATAGCATACTTAAGTATGAGAAGCAGGCATCCTAAGCCAGATCCCTGAGGAAAACACTTCCCACACTGCTTTGTGCTGACTGATGACTGGCTGGCTGACTGGTCGTGGACAGTGCTGATGTTTATCTGTAACATCTGGTTTTAGGGAGCATGAGATGGGCTGACGGAGCAGCTGCAGCTTGGACTGCTCTGCCCTGACAGCCTCGCCACGTTAGATGTGACTGAGCATGGCTGGAGCACATGACAGTTTGGCAGTAAAGAATTGTTAAATCAAATTACACAAACCACAAACACAAAAATCTAGCTTCAACATCTCTTCAAAAACGGTGCCCTTGATACTCAGAATAACCAACACAACATACTGTAAAAAGAACATTAACCTTCATTTTGTCGTGGTTAAGATCTCCGAGGAATCTGGACAAAGAAAACCAAACCCATCTACAGGAACAAAGGTAGGACATTCAGATTGAAAGTCATCAACTAGGACATGGTGTCATCGACAAGATGCGAAAAATAGATATTCCAATAGTTCAAACCTGTGTTTTGTGGAAGGACATTTTTGACAGCCCTAGTGTACGTTCAGTCCTCTCTCGCTTATGAACACATCCTGTCCAAACTATGTCCTTGTTTTACACTCTCTCTTTGTGAAGTCATTGAACGCCCTGTCCTTCTCCATGCCTCGTACACACACCTCTCTCACTCGTCTTTTTTATTCTTTTATTTACTCTCTTTTCCTCTGCGGACCTTGAGGGAGCCTCACATCCTTAGAGTAAGCCGCAGCAGTCGTGCTAACACGCCCGGCGAGCTATCACTGCGTGGCGCCGGGGAAAAACAATGAGAGGCGTGATCTATATCTGACAGTGGCAGATATCTACTCCGGCGGCTGAGTGATAGAGAGAGGGAGGACGGGGGGAGAGGGTGCGGGCCGAGAAAGGAGGAATAATACGCGGCAAATACTTTATCTTCTTGAGGAATGACTGTGTGGATTCGCTTTGCAGAGGGAGTGGAGAGGGCTCTCTAGAGAGACAAAAAAAAGGGAAGAGATAAAGTGGGTACAACGGAGGGGCAATCAGCTGCGTCTTGTTATTGGATTCAAACCCCCGTATATTTGGCCTATTACCATCTATCCTTGTGCTGTCTCTTACAACAGACTGTAATGACAGCTTTGGACTGTTTGCGTTACTGTGTGATATAATGCACACCAGTCCTATTTAAGAGCTGAATCTCCTCCTCCTCCTCCTCCTCGGGTTAATGCCCAGTCTGAAGTTACAGAGAACTGAGATGGCACAGCATATGTGTTCCCTGCCATCCAGTGCCAGACTGAATGTGAATGGATAAAGCTTCTTTTTTTTCTTCTTTTTTGCTTTAACCCACTTTGGGGACTTTTTGTGGAACTGGGGATGGTGGTGGGAAGCTTGTAGGATGGCAACAAGGAGACAAAGATAGATGAAGAGACAGGGAGGGGTGTCATTCCCCCCCAAACTGAGATTGTACACTCTGAGACACTCGTTCCAACATATTCACAACTCCTGCAGTACAAGCAAGCCATAAAAGTTGGTAGTGTAGGCCACAGTGTAGGCCACGCTTCCTTTTCACTGGGCAATGAGGACAATCACTTCTGATGCAGCCTCATTAAAAGAAAAAAATCCTGCACAAAGAAGGAACCCGTTTTTGTGATCTGTGTTCTGAAGCGTGAGCCAAGGGGTTGGTAGAGTGATCACAACAGTCGCATTGAGATGTACCTCTCCTGTCCCGTCCAATCACAATCTGTACAAGTCTTTCATCATCTTTGTTGTGTCCTAAATGTGTCTTTATATTTCATGTTTGAGATAGATATTGAAATTAGTTTCATACAAGTCTAACTTTGCTTTTAGTGGATGCTAATATTACTGAGCAAACTTCAGCATTTTAATCATCATCATGAATAATACATCACCATTGTGCATGAACACTTATCTTAAAAGGCGATATATCCAAAAGTCGTAAACATGACGAGTCAGAAACAGCAGAGACGCTCATGATTTCAGAAGGCTTTGGTTTAGTATCTGCATAATGAGAGCAGTTACCATGAAGGCTTGGAGGCATATTAGTATGGTACTTAGGAATTTGGGTAAGTAGTTTTTACTCATTTAAACTCGGGGTGTCTCCCAACTAATACTTTACGTAGTTTTTACTCATTTAAACTCGGGGTGTCTCCCAACTAATACTTTACGTAGTCGAGTCTGATGGGTCAAGTCTTGCCCCCAGTTGTGATGGTCAAATCAGTCTTTTTTTTCTTCTTTACCTCTCATTGATTCTATTTCCCCACAATGTAGTAATCCACAGACAGAAGAGAAACAGTCAACTGCAGAAAGAGAGAGGTTCATGAATTCAAAACACATCTAGCGCTTCTATCATCGATTTCAGATGCAAGCATTGGTTTTTTGGGGAGGTAGCTGATGAGTGACAATCAGTAAACATGAAAACAAGTCACAAATGGTGCAAATATATGTAAACTGGGGGAAATTCGGGGTTGAGGGTATCCAAAATGAGCTGATAAATGATAAGATAACGTGATATCGGATTAGAGCATTACTACCTGATCCAGGATTTAGGTTGTATGGGATGCATTTCTGATACTGGTATCTGAACAACTCTAGATAGAATACAGTTTAAATTAGGGCTGCAACAACGAATCGATTAAATCGCTAAAATTCGATTATTAAAAGAGTTGGTAACAAATTTCATTATCGATTCGTTGTGTCGCGCGATTATTACGCCACTCAATAAGTCGCGGAGCTGTTTGAGTATAACAAAAAAAAGTTCAGTTGAGCGCGGGCAGAGCGGAGCAGAATACGTGTTGTGGAAGTCACAAATATCCCGGGAAACTAAACGCCGTCATGTCTGGTTCATAACATAGTCCAGAGGAGCTCCGTGGATTGTATCGAGCTGTATTCACTGTGTCTAGCAAGCCACAGGTCGCTGTTTACTACAGCTGTATGAACACTAAATAAACTGATCTGGCTGTGATTTAACGGCAATAAGCCGACAAAAAGGGAATCCGAAATAACTACGTAATAATGCCAATTTGTAGGCTACTTGTCTTGTCAATGGAGCTCTGATGGATCGGTGCTAGGCTATGCTAACATTGTAGCAGCTCCACCAACAGTCAGAATAACGTCATCTAGACGTAAATACGGCAGCGTCTATTCATTGTTTGTACCATATGCTTTACACACACATGTATACACATAGTTTGGTCTCTATTAATATGAGGTATCGTAGAGCTCTGGGTGAACACAGACGGCTACAGGATTTATTTCCTGATTCAACAACGGCAGGACGTCAGTGATGACAGGAGGAGCAACTCAACACTGATAGGCTATCGCGCCGGGGCGAAGTCATCCAAGGTGTGGGAGCATTTCACACTAAATAAATCGAAAAAGTGTGTTAATTGCAAGATATGCAAAAGCAACATGGCATGGCACGGGAGCGCCACGGTGATGATTCAGCACCTAAAACGTAAACATGTTGGAGTCCTTGATGAGGAGGAAGGGAGTTCAACAGCAGGGTTAGTCACTACAGAATCCTACTTTTGTTCCGTTTTGAAGTGAGGAACATAACGTCCCTCCAGTAGCTCTTCTGGTGCTGGTGTTTACTCGTTATCCAGCTTGACAAGCATGACAAGTTAGCGTTAGCTCGTTAATAACAGCAGTAAAGCAGGGGTGGTATAGTTTGCAAGACTAAAGACACGTTTTTATTCACTCGTCTTTTTTGGCCCATTAATATCCGATTCATCGATTAATTGAAAAATAATCGCCAGATTAATCGATTATTAAAATAATCATTAGTTGCAGCCCTAGTTTAAATTACTGCTCGTCTATAAATCTGTCAATGCTTGGTACCAGAATACATCTCTGTCTGTTACCATATACCCCTCCTGACCTCTCAGGTCACCAGGTAGACTGCTCTTTGAGTCCAAACCACTCCAGACATGAAGCAGCATTTAGCTAGTACACCACAGAGCTGGAACACACCTACAGAATATACCAGACTTCTCCCAACTTTGACAACTTTTAAATCTAGGTTAGAACTTTGACTTAACTGTAAGCACTCATCATTATCAACCTAGCATGGCAGCTCTTTTATGTCTTTAGTGTCATTATTTTGGCAAGCGCTTCTATTGTTCTTAAGATTGCATTACACCAATGCAACCCACATCAAGCTGTAAAAGCAGCATACAAATCAATAGTTCCCTTAATACTCATACACTTATGCTTTCAACATGTGTAAGTAATGCTCCTACAATATGCTGCTCTTACCGTCAGGTTGTGGCTGTTTTCCCAAGGCACCATTCTTATTTAAAAGCAGAATGACTGTTTAACTATTCCAAAGAGCGAGGCGCTCACATAATGCACTCTGTCTCTGTCTGCGATGTATTCATAAAAAATTAAAGATATACGTTGTTCGCTTTATGTCTGCTATTAAATAAAGTAAATCACAAATGAACAAGTTTTCAGTGAAATGGGGAATTGTGCTTTGACAGTGGAGGATGTTTTCTATACATTTATAACAATGCAGCAGGGACAAATGGTGGTGAAACAGAAAAGCAGGTAGAGCAGCACGATGGGAGAACAATGACACGGTCAGGAAGACCGAGAGACGACAAAGACGAGTCCAAAGCTGCAATCCAACACTGGACAACCTTCAAACAGACGAAGGATTACAACAGTATAATAACAGTTTCAGAGGTTATCCTGTCTTCTACCAGCCCGACGCTGCTTCTAGTAATGATTCCAGTCTGCCAAATACACATTGTTTGGTAAGATGAATAATGCACAGTTCAGCACCAAATTGTATTTTTCATTCCAACAGTTAATGTATGAGTGTGGTTTTTTTTGCGAGTCCAGTTATTCCTGTAGAAAGGAAACAGTCACTACAGGTAGTGTGTTTCATTGCTTCTGCACTTTCACAGCAGAATGGATGCTTCACTAAATAATCAGGGGTGTATTGTCGGACCAAATGGCTTCAAGTTAATACTCTAATGACATCCAACGGTCTCTGTATGTTATTGTAGTTGTAACGGGTGTAGTTAGGACCCAGGAGCAGTACGACAACACCAGGACTGGTATGATTCAAGTTCTTTATTTTTAACACACGACAGGCAGAATATTCTCCGGAAGAATCAGCGACAGGATTCTCGTGGTCAAGGACAGAACGACTGAGTAAGTTACCAGGGCAGAGGCAAGGCAGTACGGAACAGGCAGGGTCGGCAACAGGGAATCAGTCCATGGGTGAGTGCGGGAAAGTTTAGCATGAAAGCAGAGAACGATCTGGCAGTGAGTGTGTGTGAGGCAGGGGTTTAAATAGTGAAGAGGCAGAGTGAGCAGGTGAGAGTGATGAGCTGATGAGGTGAGTGTGACTGGCAGGTGTACTGAATGAACTGATTAGGTGAGTGAAAGGTGGAAAAAGCTAGACAGAAGTGACAGAGCTGTGACAGTAGTAAAGCATTGTACAAGAAGACGAGGAATACCAATGAATTATTCATTGATTAATCAAAGTAATAGTCAACAGATTGATTATTAAAATAGTGGTTAGTGGCATACATGTATATGGCAACATAAAACAAGCGTTACTGTTTCAAGGCCTTCTACACCACGTTCTCTCACTATGGTTCCTCAGAGGAGTCTTCTTTCCATCCCACATCAGCAATGACACCATCAGGTGCAAAACAAAAGGTGGGATGTGGGCTTTATCTGAGCTGTTTTCAAAAGGTCTTTTTCTGTTTTGCAAGAGTGAAAACTTCAAGGCTGAGACCTCAGCAGTGGCAGATAGAGTTTATTTCTCCACCTCCAACAAGGAGTGTCTCACAGTCGCTGTTCAACGGGAAGCATCTAGAACTGTCTCTCATGAATGGGAGCCAACGGTGGATCGATACAAAGGGTCAAGCGAGCACAGGGGCAGAAATCAGAGCAGGACCTTTACCGAGCTCAATGTGTGACTGCAAAGCTGATGTGGCCCGAATCAGAGGACACTGGGTTTAAAAAGCCCATGTGTGGCAGATGAATACAGCGATGAACTAGTGCACTCGACATAAGTATCGGAGTGCCACAGCAGCCCAATCCCCCTATAACAGCTCACTCTTATATTCCCTATATCCTAAATCCCCACAGACCTCCTCTCTTCATCCCTCTCTCTCCCTCACTTCAAGTGTTCCTGAGCTCTTCCCAGTTTTAATGAAGCGCTCTGTGAAGGACTTCCCTTCCCTTCTCTCTCTTCCTTCCTAGCTTTTCCAGAACTGAAGTGGCGGGACGGATCAGTGCGAGTGCTGCGAGGGGAAAGTGGTTCCCTATCTACACTGATGATTCCTTCCTTCACACCTGGCAGCATGAGAGCCACTTTTAGACTGTGTGTGTGTGTGTGTGTGAGACAGAATAATAACCAGATCCAATGATACGCTGCAAATTATTCCAGCAATTCCTGAAAAGCTGTGACATTTACATATAAATAAGTGTGGGTTTTCCTCGTCTCAGCAGACATACTCTACTTTGGACCAGGCGTTGGGAAAAATAGTTTCTCGTGGTTCTATGTTTTCACTTTAATAACCAAAAAAACCTATCTCACAATGACAGAAGGTCACACGTTTGTAATCTTAATATTCATGGGAGTCGTCAGGCTGAAATGTGTTCATCACTTATCAAAGAATGTCCCTTGATATTTTCTTTATGGAGACAAGTGTTGGCAATACGTCAGGACAAATCCCCTGGTGCACAGGAAGTGGTGAGCTTTTTGTATTTGGCTTTAAGGATGTCATGAGAACCGATGCTTCCGTAACACGTCCATCCCAAAATACTGTGATAGTGACAGTACTCATACCGGGGATCAGGGCTGGAGACTAATGCCGTCCGGTCGTACCGGGGACTATCGGGTATTTCACTGATAATGCCACATTGTGAACAACAAATCTGTGTTGAAATCGGCAGAAGGAGAGCTAGTTCACGCTAGCTGTTAGCAGCCGGTGGGCGGCACAGCCCTGATCGGCTAAATCCCCACGTTGGTTGGTACAGAGTAAAAAAGCAAGGCGCGGATCTTCTTTACAGCAGTATT